>NC_090654.1:109257726-109500226 GCF_040937935.1 Hyperolius riggenbachi | reverse complement strand
GTAGGATGGAAACAGACACAGAGGTGTCTAGACTTGAAAGAGGAGACTTGAAGATAGTTGTTGGATCCACAAGGGGGAGGAGGCATCAGGAGCTGGCCCAGGAACTGCAAAGCGGGTTGTATGTGGCAATATTTTCTGTTGGCTCAGTAATGGGATAAGGCTCTGGGGAGAAAAATGAAAGTAAATCTCTTAACCTGTTCCAGTATTTTTATTTTAATACAGAAGTTTCTTCCTAGACTTTTTAATGATGTAGCTTAGGCCATATTGTGGTTAAAATGTCTTCCATTACAATATCACTCTTTTGCTTAAAATACCTTATGGGAGGTGAGCATATGGCTCCATAAAATAAAGTTGTAATATTTCAATTTGAAAAATGTTAGTGGATAACACAAATGTATTAAAAATGTGATTTAATGCACAACTATCAATTGGTATGGCTTTTTATTAAAGGAGAACTGTAGTGAGAGGTATATAGAGGCTGCCATATTAATTTCCTTTTAAGCAATACCAGTTGCCTGGCAGTACTACGGATCCTCTGCCTCTAATACTTTTAGCCATATACCCTGAACAAGCTTACAGCAGATCAGGTGTTTCTCACATTTTTGTCAGATCTGACAAAAATAGTTTGTGGTGTGATTCTGCAGGCAGATAGCTCAGCAGGGCTGCCAGGTAACTGGTATTGCTTAAAAGGAAATCAATATGGCAGCCTCCATATACCTCTCACTACAGTTCTCCTTTAAACTGGCATGGGAATAGCTTGTCTAGGGGTTCCTAAGTACTACTATATATCTTTCCCTGCGTAGCGCTTCCTTTGTGATAAAAGTTTCATCAAAACCGGTATTTCATTTGCTGACCGCTGCAGACCAGTAGATCAGTCTATTTGTATAAGTTGTAGTATCCCCTTCAATGCAACTATCTACCCCTTTAGCCAAGATAAGCGTGCTGAAGCTGCTGTTTTTTTGTTTTTGGTTTTGTTTTGTTTTTGTTTTTCCTCTAAAAGCTACATACACACACTGGTTTGAACTAGACCGTGGTGGACGATATAGACCACCTCAGCTGAGAATTCTAATATAAATCAGCGTTTTTACCGATCCCTGCTGGGTGACAGAGATCCCCCCGGTGTGTCTGGGACTTAAATGAGCTATACAGCTAAGGTGCAATGGCTGAAGTGTCTGAGGAGAATGCATTTAAACATTTGTGATGGGTTAAGCAGAAGGAATGTTATGCATCTCTTATCTGCTAAATGAGTGCTAATTGTACTGTATGTGAAACCTGCCAGCAAGGCAGGCTAAAAATATCTGCTGGTGAGGTGAGCTGGTGCTGCCACTAATTGTTCTTAAGGTGGCCATACACTGGTCGATTTGCCATCAGATTCAACCAACAGATAGATCCCTCTCTGAACGAATCTGATCAAAGAGGGATCGTAAGAGAGGAATCGTTAGGCCACCTTTACTGCAAACAGATTGTGAATCGATTTCAGCCTGAAACCGATCACAATCTGTGGAGAGGGCGCTCTACTGTTTAAACTTCCTGCCCCGGACAGGAAGTTCTGTGTAGCTGCAGGAACGGTCGGGAAGATAGCGGGGACCATGGGACTCGCGCCAGCCGGAACAGGTAATGTATAACCGCTGTATTGCGTCGGTCGTCGGGCATTTGAACGCCACTATTGACGCACTCCCGACCCGCCGGCGATCGAGAATAATCTTCCGCACGGACGGATCGACGGGAACGATCGATTTCGGACGGAAATTGATAGTTCTGTCAGCGGTGTGCGCGGCGATTTCACAACCGATTCGATCACTTTGATCGAATCAGCCGTATATCGGCGGGAAAATCGTTAAGTGTATGGGCCCCTTTACATGGGGACAGGAGGACTACACAGGGGAAATAGAAGGGGCACAGAAGGGGTCACACGGGGGAGCAAATGAGAACACAGGAGGACAGAAGGGGACACGAGGACAATGGGGGGAGAACATCTACAAGGTGCTCCTGGAACATGGATGCATTAGGTTTAGTATATACAGGATCTTCTCAAAAAATTAGCATATTGTGATAAAGTTCATTATTTTCTATAATGTACTGATAAACATTAGACTTTCATATATTTTAGATTCATTACACACAACTGAAGTAGTTCAAGCCTTTTATTGTTTTAATATTGATGATTTGGGCATACAGCTCATGAAAACCCAAAATTCCTATCTCAAAAAATTAGCATAATTTATCCGACCAATAAAAGAAAAGTGTTCCTAAAACCAAAAAAGTCAACCTTCAAATAATTATGTTCAGTTATGCACTCAATACTTGGTCGAGAATCCTTTTGCAGAAATGACTGCTTCAATGCTGCGTGGCATGGAGGCAATCAGCCTGTGGCACTGCTCAGGTGTTATGGAGGCCCAGGATGCTTCGATAGCGGCCTTAAAGGGAACCTTAACTGAACGGGGGTAAAGAGTTTTACTTACCTGCGGCTATTACCAGCCCCCTGCAGCAGTCCTGTGCCCTCGGCGCCGCTCTGGAATCCTCTGGTCCCCCGCTGTCACTTAGTTTCGTTTTTGACGACTCACCAGTCGCCGGCCGCCATGCGTATTATTGGACGCATTCACCAATGCAATTAGCGCTATTGCGGACCGCAACGCGTACAAAAATACGCGTTGCCGCATATCTACGCGTGCGGAATGCGGCAACGCGTATTTTTGTACGCGTTGCGGTCCGCAATAGCGCTAATTGCATTGGTGAATGCGTCCAATAATACGCATGGCGGCCGGCGACTGGTGAGTTGTCAAAAACGAAACTAAGTGACAGCGGGGGACCAGAGGATTCCAGAGCGGCGCCGAGGGCACAGGACTGCTGCAGGGGGCTGGTAATAGCCCCAGGTAAGTAAAACTCTTTACCCCCCGTTCAGTTAAGGTTCCCTTTAAGCTCATCCAGAGTGTTGGATCTTGCGTCTCTCAACTTTCTCTTCACAATATCCCACAGATACTTGCAGCAGCGCAACATGTATGGTGTGAACATCCTTAAAGATGCATTGTATTCTAGAAAATAATTGTTTTAGTTGTGAAAAAAAAATAAAGTTTTCAATTGAATTTTATTATTATTTTTTTTACTTAGATTAAAAAAGATTCAGGAAAAGAAGAAAAACATAAAAGATAAGGCAGAGAAGGAGCGTGAAGCACGGGGTAAAATAGAAAGTTCTTCTGAGCCAGCCAACCTTCTTGCTGAAGACCGTGATGAAGATTTGCTGTTTGACTAACTACCCACTTGTACATGTACAGAGTAGTTGTGTTGATTATGCCCTCCTAATTGATGCCATGGGAGTGTGCAGCACACTGGCAAATGACTAATTACCTTAGTGTCCCTTTCAGTCGCCTGTGCCGCTATGTACAAACACCTTCTCATCTGGCTGATGGCCATTGCCATGCTGAAGCTTAAGAGTATTTCAACTGGTTTAAATTATTTGTGTATTGTGACTGTGAAATGTTATAATAAAGTATAACATTATATGTGAACTGATAAAATGTGTACTTAACCCCTTCGATATTGCCTAAGACTAGGTTCACATTGCACAATGGTAGATTCACAGCATATCCATTCTGGTCCATCATCTTGTGCTGCATACACACTTAAGATAAAAGTCTTTGGAAAAGGCAAGATCACAGACCAATTTTACTCCATTCCATGTAGTATGAGAGCCATACTCTACACAGTCTATTCTATGGAGCTGCACTCCCCATCAGATAAAATTTTTGCAGGATGCTGCACACAAAGATGCCCGTACACACTCAAAAGATCATTATCTGCAAAAGATCCGTTCCTGCAAAATGCATTCATAGTCTATGAGATCTGCAGATCATCATACACACCTTGTTTAACAGGCAATCATCTGCAGATCAGATCCACCAGGATGGATTTTCAGATCTGCAGATGATTGCCAGATATGCAGATGAAGTCTGTTAAACAAGGTGTGTATGAGGATCTGCAGATCTCAGACTATGAATGCATTTTGCAGGAATGGATCTTTTGCTGGAAGAGATCTTTTGCAGATAATCTTTTGAGTGTGTACGGGCATCTTTGTGTGCAGCATCTTGCAAAGATTTTATCTGATGGGGAGTGCAGCTCCATAGAATAGACTGTGTAGGTATGGCTCTCATACTACATGGAATGGGATAAAATTGGTCTGTGATCTTGCCTTTTCCAAAGACTTATCTCAAGTGTGTATGCAGCATTGGTCTGCTTCTGCCACCGCCACCCATTAAGTCCATTTGTCGCCATTTCAATTGGTTGCACCGCAGCTACTGCTACTTGTGTCAACTACGTGGGAGTTTATGTATATAGGACAGAGACCCAGCAGAAGCATTATGTGTCCCTATTGGATTGCAACAGGTCAATGAGAATCCTTTCTCCACCAGGGGAGGATTTTTATTGGTTCATCATTCAGTGAACCAATAAGAATCCTCCCTGGGGAGAGAGGATTCCTCTGTTGCAATGCAGGGGGAGCTCCATACGTTTGCCAGGACTCTAATATACCATTACATCGCCTCTGCAGTGGAGTCGTGGTGGTAGCAACAGCGGCGGTGGATCTAACAGAAGACAGAATGAATAAAGTGGTTAAACTTATGCGGCAATAAGCCTGGTGAGAGAGGACACTGTCTGTTTTCATAGTTTTCCACTGATTGTGGGCGATTCATAACCACAATTATTACTTACCAGACAGCCTTTATTTCTGGTCATTGAAGCTAAGCGAACAGATCTGTTCTGCATGGACAGATCTAAACTGTCCCTTCTGTTGCATCACATGGAATGGGTTTGCATGTCTGCTGTTCCATTCCACTCTTTTTATGGCAGTGTGGTCCCAGCCTTACAGTAAATGAATACTGCATGAAATACATTTTTGAAGTCTGAAAAGGGTTTTGCAATTCACTATTTCACCAATGCTTCTAGACTACATGTCATTCCAACTTATGCCTATTAAGCCCCATCACTCTGCTCAGAAAGCTCAATGCAACATGCTACTGAACCTATTTAGTGCTACCCTGGAGTGCTCAAACTGAAAGTAGATAGTTGTAAAACCAAAAAGAGCTCACAATATCATAGTAATGCTGGGAATACACAGTTCGTTTTTGAGCCAGATCGATAATTTCCGACATGTCCAATCTCCCGTTCGATCGTTTCACTGCTTGATTTGTGATGGCAGTCAATGGAAAAAGATAAGAAAAACAAGCGGAAGATAAAAGAATTGACTGCAGAATTGAGCGTGGAAACGATTGAGTGGCAGAAATGAACAGTGTATGCCCAGCAGAAAACTCACATTGCATAGAATAAAATCAATGTGAATGAATAGTCACAAAGAAAAGGTTACCACTAAGGCACCCACTGCATAGGCAGGTGGGGAAATTAAACCCGACCCCATTGTAGTTAAGAAGTTGCTCTCTGTAGATAGGAGAAAAAAAAAAGGGCGTACACCCCTCCACTGAGGGTGGACAAACTTACAGGTAATAGGACAAAACAGAGGTGCCAAGAAGAATACACTAAAAATCCTTTATAAATGGGAGTTAGTGGATGGACTTCCCTCTCCACTGAAAACTCAAATTGTTTAACCAATAAAAATTGTCTTAACTCAGACAAATTTTATTTAAAGAGACTCTGAAGCGAGAATAAATCTCGCTTCAGAGCTCAAAGTTAGCAGGGGCACGTGTGCCCCTGCTAAACCGCCACTATCGCGCCTCAAAAGGGGGTCTCTTCACCCCCAAACCCACCCCAGCACGACTTGGTCGTGCATTTGGTCGCTCCTGGAGGCAGGGCTAACGGCTGCAGCCCTACCTCCAGTCGCGTCTGTCAGCGGCGCATCGCCGCCTCTCCCCCGCCCCTCTCAGTGAAGGAAGACTGAGGGGCGGGGGAGAGGCGGAGATAAGCGCTGACAGACGCGCGTGTGGCAGGGCTGCGGCGGTTAGCCCTGCCCCAATGCGGAAGCGCTCCCCCGCATTACGGAGGGGATTTGGGGGGACAGGGACCCTTGTGCAGCCGCGGGATAGCGGCGTTTTAGGAGGTCTGAAGCGAGATTTATTCTCGCTTCAGACTCTATTTAACACTCCACAAAAAAGTGCAGAGTTTTGCAGGTATTTCATCTGCTTCTTCAGGCACTTAACAGCAGTAGCTGATTACAAGCTCTTAGCAGGCACGGAGGCCCCTGTAGATTGAAGTTAGTATGTGTTAGCACTAGTTCACATTAGGGCATACTGCGTAGCTACTCAGAATCGAAAGTGAAATGAGAGGGTGCTGGGGGGGGGGGGGGGAGGGGGGTTAACTTAGCCAATGTTTGCACCTTTGACAATATGCTCCCTTCACACCTCATGTTGCATTCCACCTCACTTCCATCTTCCGGGTTGAAGAACAAAGTGACATGGAACACAAACTGAGTACATCGTCTAAGGCAGCCTTTCTCAACCTTTTTTGACCCGAGGAACCCTTTGGAAAATTTTCTAATCTTGGGGAACCCCTGACGCACATATATATATATATATATGTGCCCTTATTAACAAGTGTGGCTGCTATGTCCCTCCAGTTTGTTTGGCTGCTTTGTCCCCCCTTTCTGTGGCTGTTTTGTCCCCCCCTCTCTGTGGCTGCTTTGTCTGTTTGTGTGCTGCTTTGTCCCCCCTTTCTGTGGCTGCTTTGTCTGTTTGTGTGCTGCTGTCCCCCCTTTCTGTGGCTGCTTTATGCATTTGTTCGCTGCTGTCTCCCCTTTCTATGGCTACTTTGCCCGTTTGTGTGCTGCTTTCTGCCCCCTTTCTCTGGCTGCTTTGCCCCCCGTTTCTGTGGATGATTTGTCCCCCCTTTCTGTGGCTACTTTGTGTGCTGCTGTCCCCCCTTTCTGTGGCTACTTTGTTTGTGTGCTGCTGCCCCACCTTTATGTGGCTGCTTTATGTGTTTGTTCGCTGCTGTCTCCCCTTTCTATGGCTGCTTTGCCCGTTTGTGTGCTGCTTTCCCCCCCACTCTCTGTGGCTGCTTTGTCCCCCGTTTCTGTGGCTGCTTTGTTTGTGTGCTGCTTTCTGCCCCCTTTCTCTGGCTGCTGTCATTGGTGTCAGGGAGTGCAGGGAAAAAAAACCCATACTTACCATCTGACGTCCTTTCCTCCTTCCTGGAAGCTGGGATCCTGTTACAACTCCCGCGCGTGCCAGAACTATAGAGCTGGCTTCGGGTGATGCGGCTGCTTTATAGATCCATCCGCCGCATCTTTCGCAGCAGCATGAAGGAATCCTTCTGCTCTGCTGCTGCAAACCTATGGAGAAGCTGGACTATAAAGTCCCGCCGAAGTGTCAAATTGACACGGAATCCCTGGAGGGTTCTCGCGGAACCCCGGTTGAGAATGGCTGGTCTAAGGCGTACACAATGGGTAAGTTAACACAATCTGTGGCTGTACTTTGCTTAACAGTGATGTTTACTATATTTCCTACTACAAGCTACTAACAAGACAGAAGCCGTCACTTCCATGCCTAGATATTAACCACCCTGGCATTCTGATTAAATCGCCAGGGTGGCTGCGGGAGGGTTTTTTTTTAAATAAAAAACTATTTCATGCAGCCAACTGAAAGTTGGCTGCATGAAAGCCCACTAGAGGGCGCTCTGGAGGCGTTCTTCCGATCGCCTCCGGCGGCCAGAAGTAACACGGAAGGCCGCAATAAGCGGCCTTCCGTGTTTCGCTTACCTCGTCGCCATGGCGACGAGCGGAGTGACGTCAGCCGACGTCCTGACGTCAGCCGCCTCCGATCCAGCCCTTAGCGCTGGCCGGAACTGTTTGTTCCGGCTACGCTGGGCTCGGGCGGCTGGGGGGGACCCTCTTTCGCCGCTGCATGCGGCGATCAGGCAGCACACGCGGCTGGCAAAGTGCCGGCTGCGTGTGCTGCTTTTTATTTCATTAAAATTGGCCCAGCAGGGCCTGAGCGGCAGCCTCTGGCGGTGTTGGACGAGCTGAGCTCGTCCAGACCGCTCAGCTGGTTAAAGAGGACTCAGCGAAAAAAGGGTTTTAAACACAATACATATATGTAGTCTATGCGCTGTATACAGTTTGATAAACATGTAAAGTTTACATCTGGTACATCGTAATGGATAGAATAGAATCACATTTATTTCTGGAGTAGCACCTTATCTTGCTTCTCATGCTGAAGCCACGAACAGTACACCCTCTGCCCTACCTTTCATGCAAATGTGCCTGTGAAATCTCACACATTCGCCTGCTCATTGAAGTCTATTGTGGTTTGCCGAGTTCGTGAATCTAAAATCTGAGGTTCAGGCCATCTCTATTTATAGGGATCATTAATAACTAATTGGCTCCAGTCTGGGTGTTCTGGGCATGTGTGGAAAACAGACAGACGCGACTGAAGCAATTACCAAGGCTGATTGCAGCTGAACGGCAGACCGCAGGAGGACAGCGAGGGACTAACACATGCTTATGGGGCTGGAAAAATCCCGGGTACCTATCAGTTCTGTATACTTTATAATCTCTGGTTTTCTTTAAGTTTTATGAAATAGCTGAGGTTTTCATACCTTGTCCAAGGCATTCAACTATTTCACACTTTTTGGCTGCAGAGAGACAATTTTTCTTTTTCATATTGCTTGAAAAAAGTGGTTTGCTTAGTAATGTGGAACACCCTTTTTTTAGTAGTTTTTCCTTTAATCGGGCTCACCAGGAAAACTAGTTAGAGGTGTGGAGATAGATTTCAGTGATCAAAAGAGTCCTGAGACAATACCATCCAAGGCCCCGTTCACATCTGAGAGATTAGCGGGTCATTCCCACTAGTCGCTAAAGCGATGGCACTATTTAAAGCGCTAGTGCTATTTTACCCTATGGCAGTGATCTGACTGCCTCGATTGGCACAGATCGTAGGCATTTTGCGATTAGCGCCAAACACAAACTGCGTTACAGGCAGCATTTTTGCCACAAATCTGGAGCAATCGCAGAAGTGTCCTGAGATTTTACTAAGCTAATCGCGTTAAAATCATTTGCTAAGCACTAGCGTTTTGTGCTTTTCAGATGTGAACGGGGCCTAATTGAAAAACAAAATATTTAATCTTTATCACACTTAAATACAATTGGCATAATCATTTGTAATGCAGTGTACCACTAGTAACAATGTTTGTGTTAAAGGGATACTGTAGGGGGGTCAGGGGAAAATGAGTTGAACTTACCCGAGGCTTCTAACGGTCCCCCGCAGACATCTTGTGTTGGGACAGCCACGCACCGATGCTCCGGCCCCGCCTCCGGTTCACTTCTGGAATTTCAGACTTTAAAGTCTAAAAACCACTGCACCTGCGTTGCGGTGTTCTCGATTCCGCTGATGTCATCAAGAGCGCACTGCGCATGCCCAGTATGGTCTGTGTCTGCGCAGTACACTCCTGGTGACATCAGCGGGAGCGAGGACACGGGCATGCAGGCGCAGTGGTTTTCTGACTTTAAAGTCAGAAATTCCAGAAGTGAACTGGAGGCGGGGCCGGAGCATCGGTGAGTGGCTGCACCAACACAGGATGTCTGCGGGGGACCATTAGAAGCCCCGGGTAAGTTCAGCTCATTTTCCCCCGACCCCCCTACAGTATCCCTTTAATGTCAGATCATACAATTCTTGTACAGTCTTCTAGTCTTTAGGGGGTAGGACTACAAAGTAACTAAATCAAGCTGTACAAGGCACTTTTAGGGCATGTACGCATCCAATTTTGATTGCCCAGTTTTACCACTTCCACTGATAAGTATTCAAAGGGAAACAAATCTTGGAAAATCTACAGCTGCCAGCCTGTAAGAATCACCGCCCCCAAATGGGTCAGTGTATTCTATGCATGTGAGTGCTTGCACAGTCTGCTCCCGGTGACGTGGGAGCTCGCACTCGCATAAAGCTCCAACCCATCGGGGGTCGGCGATAGGGATACTAAAAACAAAAAACGGCTTCTGATGAAATCCGACTAGGTGTTATTCAGATTTCATCCAGGTAAATCACCTGTGCGGGTGGGCAAGGTGGAGTTAATCTTACCCATCAGGTGTCTTCTTAGATCCATCCCTTGGCGCCTCCCACAATGTGTTCCAAGCACGTCACGTGACTACAAACACTTCCTCCTTCAACCCGGAAGGAGGAAGTGTTTGTAATCACGTGACCATGGCTTGGGAGGCGCCGAGGGACAGATCTAAGATGATGCTTGATGGGTAAGATTAATCCCCCCCCCCCCTGACAACACGCACGGGTAATTTAATTACCTGGATGAAATCCGAATAACACCTATTCGGATTTCATCCGTCGCTCATCACTAGTCGGCGATATTTACAGGCTGCCAGCAAGACCCAGAGGAGGACCTGAGCTGCACTGAGGGACCCAAAATGACTTCTAGGGGCTGGAAGAAGCCCCAGGTAAATAAAACTAAAGTTTCTTTTTTTGGCCTTATGAGTCCTTTAACCCCCCTGGGACCGCCTAACGCCGATAGGCGTGGCCACATCGGCAGCCCCAGAACCACCTAACGCCGATTGACATCAAGTCCTGGGGCTGGGATTTGCAGATCATCACGCAAATCTCCTGCTCGGGGGGCGGAGCTCTGCCCCACCTTCAGTCTCCGAGCGGCAATTGCTGAAGCCTGACAACTGATCATTTGGATTGGCCAGCGGGGCTGGAATATAAACAAAAATATAGCAACATTTATTAAAAACAACAAACATTGAGTAAAAAATAAACATCCGGTGGGCAATCTGACCCCACCAACAGAGAGCCCTGTTGGTGGGGAGAAAAGGAGGGGGAAATCACTTGTGTGCTGTGTTGTGCAGCCCTGCAGCTTGGCCTTAAAGCTGAAGGCCAATTTTATAAAAAATTAGCCTGGTCTTTTGGGGGAGGATTCCCACTGTGGTCCTCAAGTGGTTAAAGGAGAACTTTATCTTGTCTGCTAGGTAAATACAAAAGATACTTGTGTGTTAACTTATTCGCAAAAACTCCCAAGTTAATGTGAATTTCATTTAAATCTTCTCCAGAATGCTGGATAATTTGGTTATTAACACACTCATGAATAATTTATCACACTTTGCAGACAACCACTGTGTTTTGTTATGTATTTACTGTCTTACATATAAGAATAGTAGAAAGATACTACAATGCAAACTGTTAGTGCCTATTTCCACTTTGGTGATTTTGCAGAGTTTCCCCGCACATGATTCGCACAGGGGAAACTCTGCCATAGGGGATGACAGGGCCACGGCGGAATCGCTTGCGGGAGCAATTCGGTCGAAACCCCCCACAGAATTCGCCGCAGAGGCTGCGAATCCCACAGCCGTGCATGGCACGGCTCATGGGATTCGCCTGCGATCACACCCACCCACTCAGTGCCGGCGTGCATCGCACTAGTGGGAACGAGCCCTTAGGTTGCCCATGATGTTGCCTCTCTGCATGTTAACAGCCACAACAGAGGCATTAAAGTAAACCTGAGACAGTTTGAACAAGTCCTATTTTATTTAACCTGGGGATTTAATTGGGGCTTCTTCCAGACCTCCCCATAGCTTTACAGGTCCCTCGGTTTTCTCCCAGTGCACACCGCTGCTGTGCTCCTTGCATGCTTCCTCGATTACGCTCACATAGCTGAGAGTATTCTGCAAGCATGATTGAGGAGGCAGATTCTACACAATATACATGGACACAATGCGTTACAAGGTAGGTACCTATCCTTTGGGAGGCGGGTGTGGGCGGCTCTTCCTGGCGGTGGCCACGCTTGCATAAGCAATGCCTCTTGATTGAGCAAATTAAGCCAATATATATCAGGTTTCACTTGGTGTTTGATGCACACACTCTATTATTGAAATCATCAGGGAGGCACATGGAACGGGCCATGCAGGCACAGTAGCCTGTGTAGGGTCCAGACGGGGAACTTTTGGAGCAACTAGATGGAAAAGTCCAGGCGAGGGAGTGGAAAGCCCCACTTAAGGCTCTTTTCCACTCCACAGCTGAATCGCAAAATCGCTAGTAAATCTTAAATCGCTAGGGTTGCTACTTTATCAAAGAAATCATGAGAAGTATTTTCCACTATAGTGATTCGATTTGCAAATCACAATCACTTTCTGGAGCAATTTTAAGAGTGATAATGCAATGCAAATGAAAAATCAATCGCATAACAAAAATAATGAAAAATTGCAATTACTGGCATTTGTGACTGATTGCTAGTGGGAAAGGGCCCTTAAAGACTCTGAAGCGAGAATAAATCTCGCTTCAGAGCTCATAGTTAGCAGGGGCATGTGTGCCCCTGCTAAACCGCCGCTAAACGGGGGTCCCTTCACCCCCAAACCCACCCCGCAAACGTTAGTCGTGGAATTGGTCGTTCCTGGAGGCAGGGCTAACTGCTGCAGCCCTGCCTCCATTCATGTCTATCAGCAGCGCATCGCCGCCTCTCCCCCGCCCCTCTCAGTGAAGGAAGACTGAGAGGGGCGGGGGAGAGGCGGAGATATGCGCTGACAGACGCGCGTGGGGCAGGGCTGCGGCGGTTAGCCCTGCCCCAACCAGGAAGCTCTCCCCCGCTGCACTGAGGGGATTTGGGGGTGAAGGGACCCCCGTTAAGCCGCGGGATAGCGGCGTTTTAGCAGGGGCACGTATGCCCCTGCTATCTATGAGGTCTGAAGCGAGATTTATTCTCGCTTCAGACTCTCTTTAAAGAAGAACTTCAGCCTAAACAAACATATGGTCATTAAGTTACATTAGTTATGTTAATTAAAATAAATAGGAAATATAATCTCTTACCCACCCTGTTTTAAGAGAACAGGCAAATGTTTGATTTCAGGAGGGCAGCCTTCTTTTTGGTTGAAAGGAGGTGACAGGGAGCATGAGACACAGTTCCAACTGTCCTGTGTTCTGATCACCCCCTCGCAGTTGCTAAGCAAGAGAACAACAGAAATCCCATCATGCTTTGCACAGCATCAGGAAAAATGCCAAGGCAGTTTTCTTTGATGGGGCGGAGCTTAGCTTCTGTGCAGCTAAAAATTAGGCTTTCGTAAGAAAAACTAAGTTCTGATGCTGTGAAATTGTTGAAGAAACACCAAGCCTATTCAGTGCTGCTGAGTAGATTTTTAGTCTGGAGGTTCATTTTAAGTAAAATATAATTTGTTCCACTATCTCAGGTACACTTGAAAGCAAACCTGAAGTGAAAATAAACTTATGAGATGATTTTGTTTTGTTTTTTTAATCTAAAGTAAATAAAAAAAAGAACAAAGTCTCCTTTTTATTTTCAGTTTAGGGGCTTCATTTTAAGACGGAATTCTAAACAGCAACCATGAAAAATCTGCTTTGCTGAGCTGAAATAAAAACAGTAATGATCCTTTGACATTTCCAGCACTATAACCTTATCAGAAGCCTTTTCAGCAAAAACTTTTGGCTTCTATTTACTTTTCTGAAAATAACTAACTTCCACAAGCTGTTGTGTAGGCTCATTTGCACAGATAACTAGTTTCTATTTTAACTCTTGCTGTAGTGGAAACCAGAAATTTTCTTAGTAGGGTTAGTACCTATGTTTATTTCATAATGTTGCACCTCACTTCAGGAGTGTTTTAATGCTATACAATATGTCACAAAATAAAGACTAAATATTACTTCCGAAGGTCAGTTTATTGTCAAGTGTACCAAATTAATTTCCATATTCCCCCCTTTGTTGACATTTACTCCAGCAGTACAAGCAGCTATGGCGAGCAGGTTTTCACCAGACTGGCAGTCTTTAAATGGGACACTTATAGGAAAAGTACTCATTTTTTTAATCACTTTGGTGCAAACTCAGTCCTTTAAAACATTATTGAAGTGATCTGCATCTTAAATCAATACTTTACATCATAAGATTGCAAGTATATATAGATATATTCTAAATAATGGCCCATTTTACTACAACATACTTTCCAAAAAATTCCTTTAGGTTAATATACAGAAAAAACAAACTTTGCACAATATTCTGGAACTTGCTTGAAAACACACACAATAACACTGCTTCCATTACTGCCCTCCCTGTAGGAGCATTTAAGTGCAATATTGCTAGGTTCCTTGGTGTCTGCACCATAAATCTTGGTGCACCCAAAAAATCTACAAGGGTCCTTTCACACTGTGCATGTTGCGTTGTGATAGGATTGCAGCGTTTACAAAAAGTCACATCACCCTTTAGAAGTTGATGCAATGTATACAGTGAAGCATACAGTACACTGAAATTATGTTTTACATCCACTGCAAACATGCAAATTGTCCAGTCCAACAGATCCTGCAGCACCCGATGTAATTATATTTCTATAGTACGTTTATATCGCACTACGCTGCAATTATACTGTCCGTTGAGACGGCACACTACGGTCACAGTGTGTAAGGACCCAAAGAACTAAAATACAGTTCTGGCCTATTAAATCACCAATAACTTGCATTAAACCTTTAGCAGCCACATAAAGCAAAGCTATAGGTGCGCTGCATGGCAGATTTTTTTTCTGCCGCTGGGTAAGTGTGCCTTCCCCAGCTTGGCAGGGTATGCACAGCGGTACACAGAGTTGTAATATTTACCTTAGCCTCTTCGGAGCTCCGATAACATATGACATGATTGTAGCCCAAGGGATGGTGTCAGCGTTGCAGCGCTGCCTGGTGGTGGAAGAGTCCCTTTTCTTCGACCCTCTTCCACCAGCGGGCGGCACTGCAATGCTGACACCATCCCCTGGGTTATGATTATGGCATATCATGTGATCGGAGCTCAGAAGAGGATGCCAGGGGTGGAACACCACGGGTGGATGAAGAAGAGACGCTGATCCAGCCGCATGGAACAGGTAAATATAAAGAAGCTCCCTACACCGCTCTGAATAGCTGCATTAGGCAGCAAAGCGTCATATTCCATTAGAAAGTGCCCAGCACGCATTATCTAACTCGAGATAATGCATGCAGGGTTCTTCGAGTCATAAGGCAAAGTAAAAGAGACTATTTTCTCCAGCCCCTTGCAGCTGTCTGTCCCACGCTGACGGCTGCGAACGGCCCGGGATCCCGTGCACTGTGCGACCCTTGAGGTCCTTCGTACTGCGTCTGCGTGAAGCACCTCTGTCAATCAAGCCCACGTCGTGTGTGGCGTACTGCGCAGGTGCAGTAGTTATGTGCCTGCGCAGTACGCCGTGGGCTTCATGCAAGCGCAGTACGGATGACCTCGAGGTCGCACCATGCACGGGATCCCGGGCCGGCGGCAGCGAACAAAGCGGTCAGCGTGGGACAGACACCTGCAAGGGGCCGGAAAAAGCCCTAGGTAAGTAAATCGGCTTTCCTATACTTTGCCTGATGACTACTTTAACAGGATAAATTCTATGTGATTTTTTTTTTTTTTTGCTAGAATGCTCCAGCAACTTTTCGGACGTTATGTGGATGCCACAATGCACAGATTAAAGAAACAACTAAATGATGACATCAAATAAGATCAGGTTATTAATTAGACCAAGTACAAGAGGGTTTTGCAGAATACCATCATAAACAACGCTTTCTCTTTGCAAACACCAACTGAGGCAATGAATTCACATTGCCTCGGAAACAGAATCAGAATGCTGTGCAACAGGATAACTTTCAGGATCTTTAAACAGTGATGACAGTCCACAAAGTAGATACATGGAAGTATTGAGGCACGTAAAGGACACCTGAAGTGTGTGTAATATGCAGGCTGCCATATTTATTTCGTTTTAAGCAATACCAGTAGCCTGGCAGCCCTGCTGATCCTCTGCCTCTAATACTTTTAGCGACAGACCCTGAACAAGCATGCAGCAGATCAGGTGTTTCTGACATTATTGTCAGATTCAACAAGATTAGCTGCATTCTTGTTTCTGGTGTGATTCAGACACTACTGCAGCCGAAGATATCAGCAGGACTGGTATTGTTTAAAAAGAAAAAAAATATGGCAGCTCCCATATCCCGCTCGCTCCAGGTTTCCTTTAACTATGCGTCTATATGTTTTGTAAGAGAATCAGAATAAGAACATCAAGGGGCCTCTTTTAGGATTTTGAAGGGACTCTGGAATAGGATGGATATTGACGCCGTCATTCTTAATTCCTTTTAAATAATTCTAATTGCCTGGCTTTCCTGGTGATCATTTTCCTCCAATGCATTAAAGGATATCTGAGGTGGGAAGAGGGGGGAGGGGATATTTACTTACCTGGAACTACTTCCAGCCCCTAGCAGTTCATTAGGTTTCTCGCTGTAGTTCTGATGTTCGCTCGCAGTAGTTCTGTAGTTCTGATCCGCAGCCACAGTTGTGGTCATGGCTACTGCATAGGCGCAGTTGTAAAATTTGCAGCAAAAAATAATCAAACGCAATGCCTCTTGTAAAATCTGGTGGGCACACTGTCACCCGAAACAATCATGAACTAAATGATTGTACAGGGCTTTACCCACCCCAAGCCTTTGAACCAAACACCGCCTCCTGCTTTACCAAGTGTTTGTCTGAAGTCTTGTCTGGCATTGTTACTGGCAGCATATGGGCTCAGGTCCAGCCTTCCAAGCAGGCAGATTGCCTGAAAAAAAGTCAGCACCATCAAAATGTATAAGAGCAATAAAAACGGTAAACTAAAAATCTCTCATACACAGTAGTGCCTATTCTGAAGATTCTATACATACGTCAGTTAGTAATCACACTATAAAGATACTGCAGTTTCTGAGGTTAAGAAAAAAAAAGTTTCAGTGTACTCCTTTCAATATATGTGCATATGATATGATCAGTTTCAATAAACGTTACTTACAGGGATAAAATAGAAAATCTATACACAACCACAAAAAACATGGACATAAAAACAAATTGAGATTGTTACACCGTGGTTTCCCATTAGGCCCCATTCAAGCTGCACTAGAGTCAGGTATCTTGTCCTTGATGTATGGACCTGAATTCATTCTGTTATGATTACACAGCCTAGATTGTTGGTTAATGGAATCTACAGCATATAACTGGTACTTTCACGTGTACTGGGTACTTATTTGAACAAATAGCAGCAGCTTTAGAGAGCCAAACCTTAACATAACATTAAAAAAGATTGTTGCCTATAGCTTAAATGTTATACTGTACTGCAATAGACAAGAATGTTCTTTACTTTTGTGTGATTAAAGTGTATCCAAGGCGATAGGTCACATGATGAGATAAACGTGTATATACAAAACATATTAACCACCTCACCTCCAAGGGTTTTTCCCCTTAAAAAAACAAAATCTATTTTCACCTGTCAGCGATCCTTCAATTAATTCGCCTATAAATTTATTACTACTTATCACAACGAAACAATCTATATCTTGTTTTTTTTGCCACTAATTAGGCTTTCTTTGGTGGTACTTTCTAACTGCGTTTTAACAGGAAAAATATGAAAAATTAAAACCCACATTTTATTTGCCAATTTGTCCAGGTTATTAAAATGTTAAAAATTTTAGCCCATCACTAATTACAAGCCAGTAATTTTAAAAGTAACAGTAATACACTTTTTGACTTACATATTTTAAAAAGTTCAGGCCGTAAGGTAACTATTTATGTATTTTTTTAAATTGTATATTTTTTTATTTTTACAAAAAAATTGGGGGCAACTATTGGGCAGTGTGGGAGGTAAGGGGTTAATTTTAAATGTAAAAAATGTCAATAAAAACAGTTTGCAGATGTAATTTTACTATTTGGCCAGAAGATGTCCTCGCGCATAACTTTCCTATGCGCATTTTTACTACGCAAACAGGACGTAATGCGTGGACATGTAAGTAACTTTTTTGTGAATGACGGCGCAATCTCATTGATGGCCGTGGTCATTCACACAGGGACTTAGTTCCCATTCATTGACCTAAGTTCCCATTCATTGATCTATGTTCCCATTCATGGATCTCCCATCTAGAGATCGGTGGTGGTAACCAACGCGGGGGGAAGAGTGAGAGTGCACGCAGCAAAGGATGTAGTAGTTACGTCCCTGCCAGAAGAAATGGGGAAATGCAGAGAGACGTAGTTACTCCTCTCGGGGGGAGGGGGAGTGGTTAATAACCAGGCTGTTTTACATTGCTGCCTGAAAGAGTTAATTTCTAGGCATGGAAGTGACAGCATCTGTCTTGTCGGGAATATAGTAATCACTGATGAGCTAATTACAGCCATAAAACATTTCCTGGCAGAATAAAACCTCTGAGACCAGGGAGAAATACGAAAAAAAATTTGTTCAATCGTTCATGTATTTTAATTCTGACGCTTAATAGGCTGTTATTGATTAGAGACAGTAGAACATTCAACCTGCTTTATAAATGTGTAAATATAAAATAAAACAATGGGAAACAAAGTAAAATTTTTAGGAGGAGAATAAATATAATTGGTTATCTCATCAGTTTATTATCACCTCAGGTTTACTTTAAGTGATCAAGCTGCATATGTGTCCGGACCAGCACCCAAGTCTCACCCTTCTCAACATCCAACTAAACATACACAATGCGATTCACGTCAGCTATATCCGTGGCTTCAGATGACAGGGAACAGAATAGTGTCATATCTTGATCAAGTTCATTACCTGAGCAACTGTGTAACCCAAGTTTATTTGAAGAAAACAAAAAAACAAAAAACAAAAAAGTTTACATTCTTTGCAGTTTGTAAAATAAGAATTGATTGCTGGTATGAGTTGTGATTAGAAAATGGAAAGTTTTCAAGTCCCAAATCATGAGCACAGACTTTGCGCTGGTTTAAAAATAGTGGCAGGGTTTATACACACCAGCATGTGATCTGCCGTGAAGATTTCTATATCATATTGCTAAAACACAATCTATAATATCGTATGTACATCCAGTTATAAGAAATTCCCAGTGACGTCTTTTAAAGTGATCTTCCTGGGTATGATCAGCAACAAAGGCCATACGATGCTACTCACCACTGGGGACCAGCTAACTGAGCAGCCAGGATATGGGCCTATGTTTTTGTTTTGTTTTAAACAGTGTAACAATAAACCTGACCAACCTATCACTTGCTGTAGAAATCTTTTTTTCTTCAGATCCTACGAGCACTGTTAGCGTTTCTGAACAATATGCATTATATACAAACTTACGTTTGAGTTTTAAAGTGAAAAATTACATTTCTATAAAAAGTAAAATTGTCCTCTCCATACTGGTACAATACAGGAAGCGTAATGCTAAATCTAGCATTTATCCCATGCACGGCATCCATGCCCCATTCAGAAGTGACTGTAGTTACGTATATCGATAAATATTTCATCTGTTAGTGATGTCTGCAAATACACAAATATCTTCTGGGTCCTGGAAGGCTACATCTGAGGTGACGGCTAGCCAATTAATAATCCTTTCTATCACATTTCGTAACTTAGGTTTTAAAAAAATATTATCTAAAAATAGAACTGAACTGGCTCTTCAGCATTTGAAAATTAACACTGCAACCCCTTCAACTGATCCGATTTCATCGCAACCACGAAGATGGAACCCACTGAGGTTCTGTGTCCAGTTTATTGATTAGCCGAAGTAGTTCTTGATAAGCCTTATCTAGGTCAGTATTCACAATAGCTGTGTCAAAGTAGTGCCCATTATTTTGCTCCATTTCTCTCGCTTTCTCAATAATGTCTCTCAGTTCTTCTGGCTGCAAAAGAAAAGAAAAGCAAATTGTAAAATCAGTGAAGTCTCCCAACTCAGTTCTTTGACAGCAGTGCACTTTAGATATATTGGTGGAATATAATCCTATCTGGGATCACCTATGTTCACTAGTTAAGTGACGCTGAAGGGGAAAAAAAACAACTTATGATATAATGAATTGTATGAGTAGTACATAGAATGAATAGAACAATAGTAGCAAAGAAGAGAGTCATTTTTATTTTCAGTTATATAGCTTATTTTGTAACAATGCATCATTCTCTAATATTTACAGTTTACAAACTACACACATTTTAAAGAGAACCCGAGGTGGGGATCTTAGAATAAAATTCATACACAGAGGCTGGGTTTGGCTATAGTGCCCAGCCTCTGTTGCTAGTTGAATCCCCCCTAAGTTCCCCCTGCGCTCCGCTCTAGCCCATAAATTACAGCCGGGCTGTCGGGCAATGTTTACCTCCCTAATGTCACTCACGCCGCTCCCCCCGCCTCCTGCAGAGCGCCGGTCCCCGCCTGCGTCCCTTCCCTCCAACCAGCGGGGAGGGAAGGGATGGGGCGGGGACCAGCGCTCTGCAGGAGGCGGGGGGAGCGGCGTGAGTGACACTAGGGAGATAAACATAGCCCGCTGCGACGCGCTGCGTGTCGACAGCGCGGCTATAATTTATGGGGGAGAGCGGAGAGCAGGGGAGGACTTAGGGGGGATTCAACTAGCAACAGAGGCTGGGCACTATAGCCAGACCCAGCCTCTGTGTATAGATTTTATTCTAAGATCCCCACCTCGGGTTCTCTTTAAGCTATGAAAACAGAGCAAAGCTAATGACTCTGAACTTTCCTGCAGTAAAAGCTTATCTGAAGAGGTCTTTCACTGTTTCTTTAATGTATAAGTGCTTCAGAAAATAACACTGTAGCCGACCAAAGATTGTCGGAGAGCTCAGAGAAACTCTTTTGCATAGATAACAACTGAAGTTTCTTAACTCTTCCTGTACTGCAAACAGAATTAGACTCATATCTTTGCTACTAATGGTCTATTTCTTAGCTGTGCTACACATACAAATCATTATATCATAAGTTTATTTTCACTTCAGATTCCCTTTAAGAGTGTCTAACGGTAGCCACACACCATACAAATTTTTAAATATCTGTTCAATTTAAGAATTGCAATAAATGTTTCTGACTGATTATAACATTTCAAAATTTATGACCAATGTACCAGATACCTATGTTTATTTTTTCCCCAATTATGATAAAAAATGATTGGAAACTGACAAAATTGCTAGGTTGTGTATATTAATAAGTTGACAATCTAACACACCATACAATCTTTAGAAAGATTGAAGAAAAATATCTGGCATTCCGGATCGATAAAAATCAAAGAAAATGGGAAATCCAATTGGATTTTTCAGTCGAATGGAAACAAACAAAAAAAAGCTTTCGATCTTTTCGGCAGATCCGATCGTTTTTATCGAATTACTGTAAAATTGGATAATTTTATTGTATCGTGTGGCCACCTTAAGGCTAATTCAAGTGCAGATTTAATTCCACATTAAGTGGGCAAGGGTTAGAACCAAAGTTTCCCTAATGATAACATCTTACCATTTATATGTAACATGAGGGACTATCTAAACAATGCATGCAAAATATAATCACTCAATTTACCTTTTTACTACATAGATTTGGTAATATTGTACAATTAAGATTGCATCATAAGTGGGCAAATTTAGACTTTTGCTTGAACTTGAGTCCATGGTAATAAGGGAAGAAAAAGGGGGTCAACACTGAAATCCTGTCAGGAGGTTTTACAGCTTATTCGTGCTACAAATATTTATTTTTCCATTAGTGTTTACACTGGTTGATTATTTACTTCTTCCTGTTTAGACAGGAAAAGGAATTTCTCCCCAAGGACATTGACAATAGTAAAAGTCTAACAGGATTTGTAACTCTTAAACTATTCAAAACAAAATGAAAACTGTTGGGTAGAGATGGTCTTTAAAAAAAAGCACAGTAAACTTGAATGAACAAACACTTATTTGTTATTTTTATGTCGTTTTTCCTAAACAGCAAATCATGTGGCTGAAGTTTTACTAAAGCCACCTCACTGTATTTTACAGGGCTGTGGAGTCGGGAGTTGGAGTCGAGGAGTCAGAGCAATTTTGGGTACCTGGAGTTGGAGGTTTCATAAACTGATGAGTCAGAGTCGGGAGTCCGAGTTGGAGGATTTTTGTGCCAAATCCACAGCCCTGGTAAGTATTAGGCCACATACAGACATCAGACCATAGTCTTTGGAAAATGAAAGATCACAGACCAATCTTACCACCCTTCCTGTAGTATAAGAGCCATACTCTACACAGTCTTTTCTATGGAGCTGAACTCCACATAAGAAAAAAATCATTGCAAGATGCTGCACACACAGATGCTGTACAGACACAAAAGATCAGTATCTGCCAAAAATCCATTCCTGCAAATTGCAATGATAGTCTATGAGATCTGCAGATCATCATACACACATGATTTAACTGACATTCATCTGCAGATCTGCAGATCTGAAAATTCATCCTGGTGGATCTGATCTGCAGATGAATGTCAGTTAAATCATGTGTGTATGATGATCTGCAGATCTCATAGACTATCATTGCAATTTGCAGGAATGGATTTTTGGCAGGAACAGATCTTTTGCAGATACTGATCTTTTGTGTCTGTACAGCATCTGTGTGTGCAGCATCTTGCAATGATTTTTTTCTGATGTGGAGTTTAGCTCCATAGAAAAGACTGTGTAGAGTATGGCTCTTATACTACATGAAGGGTGGTAAGATTGGTCTTTGATCTTTCATTTTCTAAAGACTATGGTCTGATGTCTGTATGTGGCCTTAGACTAGGGAGTTGAGGAGTCAGACTCCAGGTACTTAAAATGGCTCAGACTCAGAGTTGGAGTCAGAGGTTTCTTAAACGAAGGAGTCTGAGCTGAATTATTTTTGTACCAACTCCACAGCCCTGGTATTTTATATGGATCGAATTAGTTAGTCTGCCTTACCTTAGGATTTCTGCCTTCTTTTGCTAGTAATGCGCGCAATCTCTCCTGGGAAGGCGGAGCAATGAAAATGATGTATGGTTTCAAATCTGAATTCCGCAATGCTTTCAAAGCCTGTCAATGAAAAAAAAAATCATGTGAGTTTTCAGGCACCAAATGCTTAAAATGATATAAGATTCCCCATGACAATATTAGGGCTGTTTCACACGGACGTCTGCTGAGCTTTTGCTCGGCGCGGCGTTCAAACGCTAGCTTTTGAAGGCTTTTGGGAAGCTTTCAAGGCTAGCGGTTTGGGTCTCTGCACTTGTTTCCTGTCGTTTACCGCAAGAAGAGGCGCAACGCTGGGATCTACCACCAGGCTTTCATGAAAGCCTGCAAAAGCCAGCTCTGAACACTCCCATTCACATGAATGGGGCAGCGGTAGATCCCAAAAAACGCAGCGTTTGAAACACAGCAAAAATGCCCAGGTCAACCAGCCCCAATAGTGCACATTAGAGTGAAAAGTGGAATTTGAATGGATACTATGGAAAACACCTAACATTGCACTGGTTATCCTTATAAATTAGCCACTTTGCTCTCTAGGATCATCTGAAGAACACAGTGACTAAGACAGGTTTACCGCGATAACAAAGTGGCCAACAGCCAACAGTACGTTCTTACTATATTCTCTTCTACAGACCGTGTAACAGCTGCCATACCCTAAGGTCTGCTTCCCCTGGAATGCAGTGTCCATCAGCAAGATGGATACGGCACCAATGCAGCTGTGATTCCCCCCAGATTCCACAGCCGTTCCTATGCATGGCAATGGGGGTCTGGACACGATGTCTGAAAAAAATTATGCAAGCGCGATCCCGCTCTGACTCCCACGAATCGGAAGCAGCCTACTGAAATTAATAGGCTGTAGTTTTCGTGTGACAGTAGCAGAGGCAAACGGGAGCTGAATCCACAGCCAGTGGAAACAGTGGCTAATACAGCACAGTAAGATCAATGGTCATTACAGATTACCCAGCAGGCTCATGGTGAACCAGAACTCCTAGGAGTGTATGTAAGGGGCTGAAAGAGACCGAAAAGCCTCCTTACTAAAATGCTATGTAAAAACAGAAGTTTGCCTTCTTAAAATAGATGGTATTTGTGATTATTCAGGTTGGAGTATCCCACGGTGCATCACTGCTGAATATGCAAATTTGTAAGAACATACAAAATAAAACAAATAAGTACACAGTAAAAAGCTACTCTAACAGATTATGGCATTGTTTAGCTGGACATGCCTCAGGAGCATGGTCACTTCTCAAAATGCATCAACAAATGAACATACTTGGCTGTCAGCAATCTTGGGCAGCTGACCTTGCTAACCTCAGAGAAAACTGTCTTCATGTTTATATTAGCTGACCTCTCCCTTGTTATTTATCTGAGGAATGTATTATTCCACATGTGGGAGACCAAGAGCGTCTCCCTAAAATTCCACAAGAAAATGCTCTGGTGACAATTTAAGGTTGTTTCAAAATTTCTTGTTGAACCAAGAGGCTGACCAAGCATAACACAACTGTAAACATTCAAGCCTACCGCAAGTTCTGCCCTTTGGGAGCTCTATTAAACAATTGCTTATTGCTTTATTCTTTAAAGGGAACTTAAACTGAGAGGGAAATGGAGGTTTCCTTTTAAACAATACCAGTTGCCTGGCATCCTGCTGATCTATATGCCTGCAGTAGTGGCTGAATCACACACCTGAACCAAGCAATCCAGTCTGACTTTAGTCAGAGCACCTGATCTGCATGCTTGTTCAGGGCTATGGCTAAAGGTATTAGAGACACAGGATCAGCAGAACAGTCAGGCAACTGGTATTATTTTAAAAGGAAAAATCCATATCCTTCTCAGTTTAGGTTCCCTTTAAGCACAACACATGCCTTTGAAAAGGTTTGTAGCGGCAAATAGGACTTCACAGTTACAAAATGTTTTGTTTCCTACACATGACAAAACTACAGTACAAATTCTCAGGAAAAACTACACTACAAATTCCCTCGCAACTCAGGACTAGGTTATTATTCCTATTTTATTCAAAATAATCCAGACCTCTTAATAAATGTCTGAAAAAATTAATCACAGCGCATATGATAAAAAAGAAAGTGCAATTTTCAAGTGGGTGTGTTCACGTCTATCTAGATTTTAATATCAACCAGGAAAGTATTTATGTTCTCTCAGTGTTTGTGTAAGCCTGCTCCAACATCAAAACATTGTAAGGGCCCTTTTCCACTAGCGCGTTTGCACTAGCTGAATCGCAAACCGCTAGCGATTTTACAATCGCTAGGGTTTGCTAAATAACATAGGAATCGCGGTAGGTTATTTCCACTACCGCGATTCGTTTGACACTGACGCGAACGCGCGGCGGAACGATTATTGCCGTGATTTTGCTATGCGGTGCATAGCAAAATCGCGATCGCAAACGTCGGGTAATCGCCGGGAAATGTAGCACTTTTGCTGAATCGCAATCGCTAGCGTTCAGCGCGAACGCTAGCGATTGCTAGTGGAAAAGGGCCCTTAGGTTGACTGCTTCCTCCCATCAAGTTTGGTGGGAACACTACGTTACAACTGTGGCTGAAATTTGACTGAGCTCCTCTAAAGTAGATGACTATGCACCGTACAGCACTGGGGAAGATGTCTCGAGGATATAATAAAATAAAACAGGCACAAAAAGATGACAATCGAGCAGTTGTTAGCGTTAGCATATGGAGCATGTCCTTGTACATTGGCTGGTTGCATATTAAGCCCCCATACAGGATTTAGCACAGTCCACAGCATCATGCACGAACTAAGCAGTACTTCAACTGCAGAAGGCGGCTTGGTTCACACATAAAAGGGTGTCCAGTCCTGGCCTGTCATGTTTTTACAGTTGGCATGCATTTCTATGGTTGTGTTCACACATAAATCTGTCCATTCCCACTCCTGTTAGTTTCGTATGTTTCTATGTGTGTGTTTACACATAAAAGGTGTACATTTCCGGTCCAGTCAGAGAAAACTGATAGAAAACAGATGCATAGCTGGCAGGGCAGTAATGGACCAGAAATGTACAGATTTATGTGTGAATCAAGCCTAAGAGAAAGTTTAAAAAAATAATGTGTATAGGTGCCATCCAAACAAAAGTAAATCTGTGCATGCATAAGCAAGCAAGCAGCGGCTGCAACAGTAGACGAATAATCATCGAAGAGAAAATGTGCACATGTGCCATCCTGTCAGGTATCATAGACCTATATCTCACCAGACTGCTAGGTAACAAATTCAAGTTTAAGCACATGTGTTATGCTGGAGAATCAAACAGAACATTCTGCTAGAGATCCTGGTGACATGTGTACAAGGCTT
Source organism: Hyperolius riggenbachi (assembly GCF_040937935.1). Taxonomy (NCBI): domain Eukaryota; kingdom Metazoa; phylum Chordata; class Amphibia; order Anura; family Hyperoliidae; genus Hyperolius; species Hyperolius riggenbachi. Next base: position 109,474,267 of record NC_090654.1, on the reverse strand, counting down.
CAGGGTATGCAGACATATCAACAAGAACCATCCCAATGTTCTTCTTATTACTAGGTTTTGTTAAATGGTTCTGCTATTCTGTGATATCATATAGATTAATATGATTCATTTAACCCTCTGGGGGATAATCCCGAGCTGAGCTCGGGGTAAGCCGCCACAGAGGATTTCTCAGGCCCTGGTGGGCCGATTTGCACAATTTTTTTTTTGTTGCACGCAGCTAGCACTTTGCTAGCTGTGTGTATATACTGATCGCCGCCGCTCCGCGCTGATTCTCCGCTACCCGCCGTGCCCCTCCCCCCCCCCTCCCCCAAGACCCCGTGCGCAGCCTGGCCAATCAGTGCCAGGCAGCGCTGAGGGGTGGATCGGGACTCCCTCTGACGTCACGACGTCGTTGACGTCATCCCGATCGTCGCCATGGCGACGGGGGAAGCCAAACAGGAAATCCCGTTCTGAACGGGATTTCCTGTTTGCTTTGATTGCCGGAGGCGATTGGAGGGGGTGGGGGGATGCCGCTGCACAGCGGATATCATGTAGCGAGCCCTGGGCTCACTACATGATTTAAAAAATAAAAAAATTTAAAAAAATAGTGCTGCGCCACCTCCTGGGCGATATAATTGTATCCCCCAGGAGGTTAAAGGTACATAAAATAGGTTTGGTCTGATCAGTCAACATTCTATAAAGTGTGATAAACATCTTATACATTCTGCCAGGGGTATGTAAAATTATGAGCACAACTATAAGCCCAAATGAGGAAGAAAATATGCCCAAACAGAGTGAGGAAATACTGTATATTCTGGCGTATAAGACTACTTCTTAACCCTTGAAAATCTTCTGAAAAGTCAGGGGTCGTCTTATACGCCGGTTGTCATTGATGCCGGGTGATACGCCCTATCCTGTTACTGCCTCTCAGATCTCGCTGCTGAGGAATGTAATGAAGCGGTGCAGGCGCACGTGTGTGAGATCTGAGAGGCAGAGGAGGAGGTAAATAGAATACAAGGGTGGGCCAGACGGATGAAAGAGGCGTGTTTTATGGGCACAACGCAATCTATTCTTCCATACCTCTCTTATAAACAGGGAGAGCTTACCAATCCGATTAGGGAGAGTTGACCAATCCAACCAGTCTATCCGCCTATATATTTTCATATACTGGGTACCACATACAGTACAGCACCAGTATCTGTTCATACATAGCACCAGTATCTGTTCATACATAGCACCAGTATATGTTTTTTTAATTTTTATTTGGTGTGCGTTGGAAGAGAGGGGTAGTCTAATGCAGCGAGTATGTCCCAAACTCTATATTTTAACTGGAAAAGTTGAGAGTTGTCTTATACGCCCAGTTGTCTTATACGCCAGAATATTTGGTATATCATAAGTGCTGCAGTTTGTCCACAAAGACAGACAGATTGGGGGAGGGGGTCTCTTGGATGTGATGGACATGAACATCTCTAGTGCCAAACTACATGCTGGGCCTGTCTGGGTGGGCCTGGGATCTTCTCCCAACACTTGTGTTTTTGACAGTTGACTATTTGATCATGTGGCACTATTGTGTATATGTGGGCAGTGCTTGATTCGCAGCCTGTTCACCGCTGTGTTACTAGTCTCTATATATTTTAGGAACATGATCTTTTGGTTGCTATTGGGACAGTGAGCTTCCTGTGTCCAACTGAGCTTTTGGGGGAGTTGGACTTTAAACTAATGTGGGAACTAGCCAAGTTGCTACATTCCAGAAATTATACAAAAGTAGATCAATGCATGAAATATGCAAAATACATCACACAATTGTATACCAGCTTGCCAAGAAAATAACAGTTTTCATTTGGAACTCTATTTAGAGCTGAAAAGGACATTGCAAAGAATGCTTTAAAAATACAGTTGTCCATTACTGCTGATGAATGTTAAATCAGTGGGAAAGATTAAATTGGAAACAAAGATTCACAGCTGTTCTGCGGGCTTAGAGACCATTATTTCTTATGCAACTGTAATTTAGTTGGATTTAGTAATTCTTGCTCTTTCAAAAAGAAAAAGAAATGTAGCATCTGTTCTGTATAAGGCTACTTTCCCACCAAGACGTTGCGTTTTAGGGGACGTTATGGTCGCATAACATGCCCCTAACGCAACGCATGGTGGTGTTGAAGTTGGATGTCAGATTGAGCCGCGTTATGCAGCTCTCAAAGCAGCCACTCCAGGTTAGTGATAGGAAGTCCGGATATTTTTAAGGATTCGGATCATTTGAATCAGATCATTGAAAAGATCTGGATCTTTGAACCGAATCATTTTACTAGGGAAGCAGACTGGGTGAAATTACTAGCAGGACAGGACTTTCCCTGCACTGTACATTCTGTATGTTCCTGTTTCTTCCAGACAGACATCGACTGTGAACTGAATCTTTCATTGTGATGATCCGGATGATTCGACTCACAAAAAAGATCCGGATCAAATGAACGAACTATGTAACTATCAGGTTAGCTGCTCGCAGCCCCTCCTCTTGAGTTTCCTGTTTGCATAATAAGTAGTAGCAGATTTGCATATGAATTGAATGCGAAGTGTGCAGAAAATCTATTTAGGTGCTACACACTGAGCTGGTGGCCATTTCAGATGCAGCCTTAGTGGTATGCGCTGGCGTTCTCCTCGCTGTCCAAATGAACGATTCGTTCATGATCCGGACAACACTACAGTCCTACCACGAGTCTCCACAGTGCAGTGAATATTAATTAGCCATGTGGCTGGCCGCATGGAGACCTCCTCCTCCTCCAGCATTACTGAGCATGTGCAAGCAGTCTAACGCTGCTTAGCCTAGTATAGCGTACAGCATGCAGCGCTTTGTTTAAACGTGCTGCGTTACTATGTAACGCAACGTGGGCACTGTGAACAGCCCATTGATTTATCCTTGCTGTGAGTTAGGCTGCGTTACCGGCTGCTGTAACGTGGGACTTTAACGTCCCACTGTGAAACCAGCCTAAAAGCATAATCCTTTGAATACTTTGTTCAATCTGTGATACCAAAGGTAATGTCACCAAGGCGTGGCACCAAAGGCTGGTGCCTCAAGCTTCTAGCCACGGTGGGTTCCTACCCCTGTGGTTTTTCCACATGTCCCTATTGCGTTCATCATTGCAGGGGAACCTCTATTTTCTCTTACGCTGCCCAATAATCCTTTCCCATTAAGCAATATGTGAACTGTGACACTAAGAATGCGATCTATGTGATTTCTTGCATGACTTGTTGCATGCAATATGTCAGCTGCACTGGTCGAAATTTGCGTTCACGTATTGGTGAACATTGTGGGGTAAACTGGAAAACCTTTAAAAAGTCGGCAGTTTCAAAACACTTTGAACTTTGCCACCAGGGTGACATGACTTTTTTTTTTTTTTTTTTACCATTCAGGGGATTAAAAGGGTATTGTGCTCGGCTAGAGAGGATCTCCAGAGGCTCCTCCTGCGAGGTGAGGCCTTTTAGAGTCACCTTACGGGCACTCGCACTCCAGCAGGTTTAAATGCTCAGTGGGACTTTAGTGTACGACTTCTGCTCAGGTCTGTTCCTCTTTTTTTTTCTCCCGCCTTTTTCTCTTTTTTCCTTTTTTGGTCCTATGCCCCCCCCCCCCATCCTTTATTTTCTTGCTATAATCTCACTTTTCTTCTTCTTTAGTAGGCTGCTGGGTGTCTTATTATTGTCTATGTATAGACATATTTACATTTTAATAATGCGTTTTATTTTTTATATGCATATGTATGTGTCTATTTAATATTATGTATTTTATGTGGATTTAAGCACGCTATTCCTGCTATAAAGCATCCGATTGCTGTTTACAGCCAGTCTACAGTTACTGAACCTGACACTTGCGACTGCAGTGCCTGTTTTCTTTGCTTTTGTCTACATTAAATCAGAATGTGTCATTCTGTCTTTGGGTGGGTGGTCCTTTCTTACCACCCATAAACTCTACCTACATAGACTCTACCTTTTTGCAGGTTCATTGCAACTAGGATTACGGGCATATCTTGAGCCTGATACGCATCAGTTGATCCTGTGGATGGAATGGTTTCCTGCGTCTGTCCTTTTGTACCAATAAAAATTACCGGTTTTATACTTCAATCCAGAGTCTGTGGATCTCACACTCCCTTCTACCATGTTCTGTCTGGCAAACTGGATCCTGCACCTGTGAGCAGTATATAGTAGGGGATTTCAGAGCTTTTTTGGACACTATCTTTTTGCTTCTAGCCAGGTTTCCTGGGTCTCCAGCCAGGTGCAAGTGCGTGCCTGAGTGAAGGATACATTGTTTTATCAGGGAACTTTATTATTAGGTGAGAAGGTAAATTAATGTACCATTTTTTTACCTGAGAAATCAGTAAATATGCTGAGGAGTTAACGGTAGGTTTTCCCCCATTTTATTGGCCTCATTGTAGTTTTTTTGTTGGCCCTTCATTAATATTTCAAAGTTATGATGCTCCCTCCATTATAGTCTCAACCATTACAAAGTTCCCTCAATTATAGTGTTTCACTAGAAATCTCCCTCTTTCAAGTGTACTCAATTACAGTACTTCACCCACAACAGTGACCCAATATGGTGCCTAGCTCCACACTATTGTCCACTCCGTAAGCAAATAGTGCAGAGAATGTTAGGGCCAACTGTATAGTTTTTTCCTCCATCTCTAGCTAGCAGAGATTCATATCCCTCAGCTACTACCTGAACTGCCATCTCCTCCACAAGGACACTGAACACATATTGATTAGTGATACAGATGCAATATAAACAAATGTACAGAGTTCAACTGTGAACAGGTTTACAAACATGGACTGCTCTTTGCTATGAATTTACATGCTCATACACATTCCTCGTCTCCTTAACTGGCTCAGCTGCACCACCAATGTGAGCCAATCTCGTTGGCTCACATTGATCACAGGGTCAGGAGCCAATGAAATCGGCTCCTGACCAGCTCACAGAGCTCTGCCATCATAGCCACAGCAGAGCCAGTGAGCTTCAGCGACAAGAGAGGAGCGTGATCGGCGGATCCGTGTGAAGTAGGTAGGCCCTTTTTTTGTACCAGCAGTCTCTGGGCCCTAAAGAGACCGCTGGTACTGACTTGATTAAACAATCTCCAGTTAGTAATGCATAATTCGTTTTACCCACAGATTTCAGAAGATAGTCCAAATGTTTCTATTACGGCATATGATACTGGTCTGACATTGGCTCTTTTGGAGATTTTCATTTGCTGATTTTCTCTTATTACTAACCATACACTGGCAGTGAGTACATTGGCATGTCTTGCGTTTGTTGGTGTGTACCATGCACCTGCACACCTAGAGCTTGCCTACTCTGTACCAATGTATCCACAGAACATTATAGTCTCTCTAGTATTTTAGGAGAATGATCTCTCTGAACAACACAATCTTTGCATAGGGATTGGACAGCAACAGAAAAACGCAGATACTTCCGGACTGTGTATGACTTTGGATATGGACTGTATGGTTTATAAAGGATGATACAATTTATCAGCTAATGCAGCAGACTGAAAATGCTGCTCCAGTGTAGTAATAAATGGTGTAATACCTAGGTTCTCAACATGTGGTACGCATACCCCTGGGGGTACTTCTGATGGGTCCAGAAGGTACTTGGGCTTGATGTATTAAATTAAGTTTAATAGATTTATGGTTTCAGAAAATAACAAATTCTATTCAAACAACAGCCAAACTAGTATTTCAGCTAATTAAAAACAATAGCAAACGCTTGGAAACGGTTTAGAAACCATTATCAAGTACCACTTTTAAGTGTATCTGTATCAAGAGGTACTTGAGATAGTTTTTACCATATTGGGGGTACTTGGCCAGCATAGGCTTTCAAAAGGGGAAAATACCCATGAAATGTTGAGAAACAGTTATAAACAAGTCAACGTTTTCACTTCAGCTCATGGTTAACATAACACTGTAAAAATAAAGTGTGAAGTTTAGTTTTAGGACTACTTACCTGTGTGCTAAGACTTAAAAGGCAAATCTTTCCAGAATTAATAACTTGTCTCACTGAATCAATACTGGTCCCGTACATGTTTTTCTCAAACTCTCCATGTTCTATAAATTTGCCAGCCGTTATATCAGTTTCAAACGTCTGTCTTGAAATAAAGTGGTAATCCCGTCCCGCAATTTCATTTTCTCGCCGGCTTCGAGATGTATCTAAAATCGGCACAGAAGGTGTCCATGAATATGAGCAAACATTACCATAGTTAACATTAAAACCATACAATAATAAAGCCAAAACAAAAGGTGCAACAATAATGTGAGTGACCGAAACATCTACCTGGAGTATCAACTTAAGTCAACAGTGACAGAAATTTGACAACTAATGATCACATCAAGAATGTAAGAAGGAACAAACCCAAAAACTGATTGACTAAAAACCAAACCAAAGAAAAATCTGAAGATCCTAAAAGAGGAATGCAAACTACCCCATACGAAAGGCTGTGAGAATTTCACACATAGCCTTCTCCCGGCATTCAAAGAATCACCCAATCTGAAATAAAAGATTTCATTACAAAGGAAAAAAAAGCAATATCAGGCTCGATATAGGAGTAGCAAGTTTAAAGGACTTACGAGGCCAACCTATACAAAAAAAAGTAAAAAAAGTTAAGTACCTGCGTTTCTTTAATAGACACGGAGGACGCCATCCGCGCCCTCCGTGTCGTTCCGCCGGGTCCCCGCCATTTAATAGCCCCCCCGGCCGGTCACGACCGCAGGGCCCGGGTCGGGCTCTCCTGCCTCTGCCAACATGGCCGCCGGAGCTGGCCGCGGCTGCGCAGTCCGCACAGCCGCGAGTGCGGCTGCGCAGCTCTAGGGCCAACCCCCCGATCCACGCTACTGTAGCGTGGATCGGGGGGTTGGCCCTAGAGCTGCGCAGCCGCACTCGCGGCTGTGCGGACTGCGCAGCCGCGGCCAGCTCCGGCGGCCATGTTGGCAGAGGCAGGAGAGCCCGACCCGGGCCCTGCGGTCGTGACCGGCCGGGGGGGCTATTAAATGGCGGGGACCCGGCGGAACGACACGGAGGGCGCGGATGGCGTCCTCCGTGTCTATTAAAGAGACGCAGGTACTTAACTTTTTTTACTTTTTTTTGTATAGGTTGGCCTCGTAAGTCCTTTAAAGAGAACCCGAGGTGGGTTTGAAGAATATTATCTGCATACAGAGGCTGGATCTGCCTATACAGCCCAGCCTCTGTTGCTATCCCAAACCCCCCTAAGGTCCCCCTGCACTCTGCAATCCCTCATAAATCACAGCCACACTGCTGACAAACAGCTTTTCAGAGCTGGCTGTGTTTATCTCTATAGTGTCAGTCTGCTGCTCTCCCCGCCTCCTGCAGAACTCCAGTCCCCGCCTGCATCCCTTCCCTCCTGGCTGATTGGAGGGAAGGGACGGGGGCAGGGACCGGAGCTATGCAGGAGGCGGGGGAGCAGCTGAGACTGACACTACAGATGTAAACAAAGCCTTACAGCACGGCTGTGATTTATGAGGGATTGCAGAGTGCAGGGGGACCTTAGTGGGGTTTGGGATAGCAACAGAGGCTGGGTTGTATAGGCAGATCCAGCCTCTGTATGCAGATAACATTCTTTAAACACACCTCGGGTTCTCTTTAAGGAAATCCTTCAGATGGTGCAGATCCACCATCCTAGTGTATCTTAGTGTATCTGGGTCTCATGGAACTTTGTGCTGCAAAATTCACAGTTTAATGAGAATCTGTGATTTTAAAAACTAAAACAAACTGATACTTACCTCGGAAGGGTGAAGCCTCTGAATCCAAATGAGGCTTCTCCTGTCCTCCTCAGCTAGGCCGATGTAGCGCTGGCACCCCCAAACTATTATTATCAAAAACATGGGCCTACCTGTACAGGCGCACTAGCAGCTTACCAATTGGATTGGGCTCCACTATACTGTGCAGGTGGCTCTCTTTAGGATCCAGAGGCTTCCCCAAAGTACCCACCCATGGGGCCCTTTATTTCCCTTCAGGCTCACTTTAAAACCACCAAACTAATGGCAATTACTGCAGAAGGTGATATAATTTAAAATGATTTCTGATGGACAATTTTAAATCCAAAAAGAAGACAATTTGTGGAACACACAATCTACAAAAGGACGATAATAAAATGATTTGTCACATATAGGTATGTGCATTTCATACCCATGTTTGTGTCCAGCTTGAGGGCTGGGACCCACTACGGATGCTTTGCGGAAGTGCTGCGATTTCCTGCAGTGATCACAATTTGGCTACTGTAGCAATCGCACCAGGATCACACCCAAAATGCTGCAAGCAACATTTTGCAATCGCAACACTGCTAGTGAAACACCACCCCCATTTCCCCAATAGGGATCCACTGGCATATTGCTTTGCCAATTGCCAAGCACTGCCAAAGCATGCCTAGAGGGTCCCAGCCCTTAGAAAACTGGTCTAAGCCATGTGACAAGCTGACAGTTTATATCGCTTTTAATAGCGCCAGTTGAAAATGATCAAATTGAGATTTGAACAGTCAACTTGGATCCAACGCAGCAGGTTTCTCTTTCCACAACAATTTACACAAATCAAAAGAAAAGGAGTGCACTTAAAATGCTTGACTTACAGTCGGCCGAATCAAATGTTCAAATCAGCTAGAAAATGTAACATTTGTATTTACCAAGGGGGAGGGCACCAGAAGTGATTTTTTTTGTTCTGTTGATTGAGTTATCCAATAAATAGCATCTATCTTACTTTAAGGACTTTGCTAACTGAAGTCCAGTACAGAAGTACAATTCAGAAGTTTTGGTAGAAGGTTAACTTTAGCATTTCCTTCACATTCGGGATTATACTGATCTTCCATTTATTAAGGTGGACAAACATTAAAAAACGTTTCTGTTCAATTTTACCACAATTTGACTAAACCAATCAGTTGTACCGGAAAACTGTGTTTTTGATTGAGAAAAAAATCAGAAATTTCAATTTTTCTTAATTTTTTTATGACTGGACTTGTTGGAAAATTCTGCCAAACTTTACGAAGAATTGTATAGTTTGTGATGGATTGTCAATTTGTAACCAACCAGAATAAATTGTATAAAACTGCTCAGTACATACCAAACTTTGTTTTTGGTTTAAACAACAAAAAAGGGTGGAATTCTGAAAGTGTGTGTATATACAGTATGTACATAATGAAAAGATGAAAACACTGTTTTTAGTATGTAGTGTGTATATAATATACTGTATATGGAACTGTAGATTTTTCGAACATTTATCAAAATATGAAACTAATGTACTTGTTTAATTTATGTAACTGATAAATGTAATTTATGCAATTGATAAACAGAAATCATGAGTGTTTGTAGCAAAACAAAGTGTGGTAAATGCAGTTTAAGTAGCAATGTGATGTTCAGTGGTACCGTATTTTTCGGACTATAAGACGCTCCCGGACCATAAGACGCACCCAGGTTTAGAGGGCAAAGACCAGGGGGAAAAAAAATATAGCAAACCTGGTGTGTCTATGGTCCAGGGGCATCTTGCGGATGTTCTCACAGCAATTATTATAGCCCTCCTGTACTTTGTGTGTCTCCCTGTGTCCTCCTATGCCCCTTGTGTCTTCCTGTGTCCCTATCTGTCCCCCTGTATCGTACTTGGTTTGTGCCCCTGTATCCTATGTTTGTCCTATGTGCTATGCTTGTTCCTCTGTGTCCTCTGTTTGTCCCTGTGTGCTATGCTTGTCCTGTTGTGTTCATGGCTTGTCTAACTGTGTCCTCTGTTTGTCCCCCTGTGTGCTATGTCTGTCCTGTTCTGTCCTCAGCTTGTCTACCTGTTTCCTCTGCTTGTCCCTCTGTGTCCTCAGCTTGTCCCCCTATGTGCTATGCTTGTCCCTTTTGTGTAATCTGTTTGTCCCTGTGTCCGCAGCTTGTCCTGTTGTGTCCTCAGCTATCCCCCCCCCCACCCGGGGGCATTGCCCGGGTGTTATGTAGTTATCGGCAGCCATGTGTCACCGCCCCCCGCAGTGTAATTAGCTACATCAGTATAATCTGATTGGCCCCCGCTGTGTAGTTAGCCGCTGCCATGTATAACTGATTGTCCCCGGGCCCGCAGTGTAATTCGCCGCATCAGCATAATCCATTGTGCCCTGCTGTGTAATTAGCAGCCATATCTCACCCCATCTCGGGAAGTCCGCGCTGCTTAGAGACCCCCGCTGTGACACAAGGCTGCCGATAACTACATAACACCCGGGCAGTGGGATTAAACAAATCGGGACTCCCTGTATTAGGACCATAAGACGCAGTGACCTTTTTCCCCCCACTTTTGGGGGAGAAAACGTGCGTCTTATAGTCTGAAAAATACAGTAATTGTAATGCTAAACAGCAAACGATGATCAAATGAAATAATGATAAACGTACAGAGAGAGAAGGAAGATGTCACAGTGTAAAATGTAGTTCTATTAAAATGCTAAAAGTTAAAAGGTTGCCATGCAGGAGGGTTTTCTAACCAACCAACTTTTTCAATGTTTGCAAATTTTTCCCCCATATTGCGACAACCTGCTACACACGTGTGAGTTAAGTCAAACAGTTTCTTCAAAATACCAACTGAAAAATTGGATCGGATTGGCTGTATTGAATCAAAATAAAGAAATGTAATGTGAGTGGCCACCTTTAGAGTAAAGCCAATTTGGCCAATTTTACCATTACCATGTAGTATGAAAATATTCAAAATCTGCTGGCCCTCATACTACATGGAAGTGGTAACATTGGCCAATGAAGATTGGATGTGTATATGCACCTTTACATTTCCAGTTCCCTTAAAGACGACACAGAGACATTTTTGCTTTTGATCTGTGAGTGGACAATACTTACATGGAACAGCAGTGGCAAATCGATCAGGCTCACTGTTTAGCAAGCGTTGCCGCAGTTCATTTTGTCCACAATTTTGTGGCCCTATAAGAACTATAGGCCGCTTTCTGTTTGCTGGCTGGTGGTAAAGGGACATTTCTTCATATGTTAAGATTTCTTCATTGTCATAATCTGCATTAAAGAAGAAAAACTTGAGACTGTATTTCAAACTAGTCATCCATGTTACTATTCAGGACCGATGACCCTTAAAGACCCAGATCAGGCACATGAGGCAATCCTGAACAAGATTAAAAGAAAAGACTGAGAGGAAATTATAGTGTAATAGGCCAGTAACAGGAAATAAAAAGTACAACAAGGTTTGTATTAACAAACATGAGCTGTCTGAGAGTCAGCCAGTCACACAGCAGATGTGGGTCACAACCCTCTCCACAATCAGTATCGTTCTTGATCTCCAAAAGTTCTCATTGAGCATTTATTTAGCGCTGGCATCTTCTGCAGTGCTTTGCAGTCTTGACACTAACTGTCCATCAGAGGAGCCCACAGTGTAATCCTACCATAGTCATATGTCCATAGTCTAGGGCCAATATTAGGGGAAACCAATTAACTTATCTGTATGTTTGTGGGCTGTGGGAGGATCGCTGCTTACGCCCCAAACATTTGTAAAGGATAAAAACAACTCAACCTACAACCAAGGTGGGAATTTAAAATACTGTAGGGGGCACAAACACATAAAATCATTAAAAACTTTAAAAGGGAGGCGAGTTACTGAATTGCATCTTCCCAAGAATTACTCTACAAATAAATAAAAATAGCTTTATTGGCATATTCATGACAGTGGCAGCAACGGATGAAATCACTCCGCAATGAATCTACAGTTAGGCGAGATATTGGGAAAAAAACTTGAAATGAAGAAACAGGAGAAATATTAAAGAAGTGTGAGCTTGCCATTTTCTTGTGTGGAAAATTAATATTTTAAGTCAAAAAAAGGGAGGGGAATAGATGTCACCTCAATGCCATTTCACAAGGGCCCTGAGGGCACAGTGGAGATGGCTTTATCTATAAGGGCATTCTGGAAATAAAAGTCATTGCACATTAAACATTCTGCAGTTCTCATTAGCTCCAGCTGCAGTGTGGTGGATGAAGACCTCAGTGATGACAGACAGTGAATGTCAGTGGCAGACAGCAACCAGCCCAAAGAGTTGTGGTGAAGGATATGTGCACAGACACAGAAATCCTTGTACAAGAAAAAGGAGAAACTTAATGATGAGGGCCATGGGCAAAACACCGACAATACCAGCTTTCTCACACCCCTTGAATGAGACTTGTTATTTCGTGTTAAATAGCCTCTGAAAAATGGCTCAAGGGATAATTAGGCATTATGCGGGTTATCAACCCACAATCATTTGTGTGGAACGCCTCCACCCATGCAAAACCCCATATACTGTACATCATTTATTCTTCACTCACAGCCTACTCTTTATCTGCCTCATACTGTTCACCCATTTTTCCTTTGCACCTATACAACAGGCAATTATACTGCCAATGCCATGTCACGGTCCACAGCAACAAGTCCAATACCCACAGAGGAAGAAGCCTACATACATCAGTCTTTAAAAACAAGTAATGTGTTGTGTTGAAATAGTTGTGTTGCTTAGCTGGGTTAAAGTTAGGTTTATAAAGGTTAAAATTATTTGAAAAAAATATGGATTTTGATAGCTTAATACAGCAGACAAGCTGGAAACCCTTCCAACCAGAAACCACAAATTGATTACCGCGTTTTGTACAGAGTTTTCTGTCTGCATTTATCACTTCAGTCAATTGATTTATTTTGAAGCTACATAAATTTGCTAAAAATTTACCACCAACTCAGAATTATTAACATCTCACTAACAATCCCTAGCATGGAGGAATCTACTGGAACTTTCAACTGGTAGAAGATATTTTTTTCTTTCACTACTACATTTATATAGGGCCGATTTCTAGACTTTTTGCTGCCTGAGGCAAACTTGTGAAGATGCCCCCCCCCCCCTCCCGATAGTAACTGCCCCCAGTATAGGTATCCTGGAGGGGGTAGCAGCCAGGAAGGGGGGCAGCGGGCGCGGTGGGGCGGGGTTGTTAACGTGGAAGGAGGCGTCATCGCTTCCCTGCCCGGTGCCTGATAATTGTACACTGCGGTAATAGCTGGAGGGGGAGTGCAGACCAGGGGGACCCAGGTGAGGGAGGGGGTTCGACCCCCCTTCCCCACCTGTTCCTGGCTGCTACCCCCTCCAGCTCTGCGTCCCCCCACCCCCGGCCAGGCGGGCGCCTTCTCTCCCCACTTCTGCCGCCTGAGGAACCCACCTCATGGGCGGCCCGGGGCTGCCTTTATACACAGAGTGATGGGGATTAGTCTCTGCCTCTTGGCTACTGACAGTACCCTTCTCATTATTTTTAAAGTTACACTGAAGCGAAAAAAAAAAACCAAAACCATATGATATAATGAATTGTATGTGTAGTACAGAATTAATAGAACAATTATTAGAAAATAGTCTCATATTTTTGTTTTTAGTTATATAGCTTTTTTTTTTTTTTTTTTTTAATAACATTGCATCATTCTCTAATACCTGCAATTACAAACCACACACTGTTTTAAACTATGAAACAGAGCAGAGCTAATGGCCCTTTGCTCTCCCCTGCAGTAAACCTCATCTGAAGCTGCCTCTCACTGTTTATTTGATGTATAAGTGCTTCAGAAAATAGGACTGTGTCTGACCCAGGTTAAGTCAGAGCTCAGAGAAGCTCTTTTGCATAGGTAACTGAAGTTTCAAAACTGTTCCGGTACTGGAAACAATGAGACTTTTCTTTGCTTATAATGTTCTATTTCTTAGCTGTGCTACACATACAATGCATTATATCCTAAGTTTATTTTCACTTCAGATTCCCTTTACAACCAAAACGTACTTGTGCCGCAGAGTTTTGCTTTTGCTTGCATGAAACATTTGTGTAAAAAGGCTATGAGAAAACTTTTCTAACCTAGGAATCCATGTTTTGCCCTACTGATTTACCTGTGGTTCTTTGGGTAAAACCGCAATAACTTCTAGGTTTATTCACCACTAATTATCTCAGAAATGCTGCTAAAGTAGTATGAAATTCAGCATTTGTTCTTTGCTTTGAAAGATTATTTACAGCATAAAACAGACTGGCACAAAAAAAAGTTAGCAGATCAGCATTCCAACAGTTAAGCACAGCACTTTGTTCTTCAGGGGAAAGCTTCCTGCCACATCGGAAGAGGTGATAACATATTTGTTTACATTCATTTGTCAGCTACAATTAGTATACAGCCAGCAGTGTGCTGAAACCGATCTGCACACATTGTAGACCCAGAGAGACCTGAGAAGTAATCACTGGATACATAATATATAAATATAGCAGCTATGCAGTAAAATGAAATCGTAGCTTTCAGAGCAGTTAAACTGTACTTTGGGAACTTGTAATTTGTAAATGGACAATACTACTTATGCACAAAGCAAATAGGATAACTGCATAGGTAATAAAAAGCAGGAAGCATGTTTTTATTGCTTATTATGCCAGAGTTTAATCCCCCTTTAATAAGTTGCTCAGTGTTTTCCTGGCACCTTGCACTTTTGATTTACATGCTACAGCTTCCATTTCTCCTTAAGCAGAGATTCCCCTGTTGTACAGATCATCAACACTACTAGTGATGAATCGCATTGTGTGGGAGAGGTGTAAAATACTGTGGCCTTTTCACAGCGCCGCTTCTTGGGGCAGTCAAAAGTCTTCAGAGACATTCATTGCTGCTTTCCCGAAATGTGGGTTTCCTGAATCTGCTGGTAACATGCAGTTTTGTTATGATTTCTGTGAAGCCATCAAGACAGGTTTTGCAGGAATGTGTAGAAACAAGCGCTTAATGAATCACTAGCTGCCCTGAATGTCAGCTGGAGTGGGAGTAAGTGTAGCTGCACTGAAACTATTATACATGTCATATGTAACCCCACCCACTTATCGACACGCTTATCAGCCCATCAAAAACATTCTGGGAAGTAAATTGGCATTGTGGCAAGTCAACAATATTTTTAGTAGTATGTCTATTTAGAATTTGGCATGAGAAATTATTTTCCATTTCCTGCTACAATGAGAGGAACAGTTTTCCTAACAAGTTAAATGTCCACTGGAGTTAAGTCCTTACAATAAAGCCTCAGCTTCACATTCTCCTGCTCCGCTCTGAATGGACTTTTTACGGCTACGTCACACCCACCACTACTCACACACGTATTTACCTTTGCCATTGCCACACACATCTTCACCCATAAATCACTACAAACTATGAAAAGCACCATTTTAGACCCAGACAAAATCAGGTACATCCCTAAGGTGACGTCTGAAGGAGAAGGCCCAACAGAGCTATTCTTCGCACACACTGCTTTGTGTTACTTCCATTAAAGGATAACTGATTTTAACTGCTGTTTGAAAATGGAGGCTACAGAGATGTGGAGGCATGTGCGACCCCCTTACTGGTCTTCCTGATCACTCCTGTGAGGCTGCATCTTCTTTCAAATTGCTCAGGTAGCAGCTAAGGCCACATACAGACATCAGACCATAGTCTTTGGAAAATGAAAGATCACAGACCAATCTTACCACCCTTCCTGTAGTATAAGAGCCATACTCTACACAGTCTTTTCTATGGAGCTGAACTCCACATCAGAAAAAAATCATTGCAAGATGCTGCACACACAGATGCTGTACAGACACAAAAGATCAGTATCTGCAAAAGATCTGTTCCTGCCAAAAATCCATTCCTGCAAATTGCAATGATAGTCTATGAGATCTGCAGATCATCATACACACATGATTTAACTGACATTCATCTGCAGATCAGATCCACCAGGATGGATTTTCAGATCTGCAGATCTGCAGATGAATGTCAGTTAAATCATGTGTGTATGATGATCTGCAGATCTCATAGACTATCATTGCAATTTGCAGGAATGGATTTTTGGCAGGAACAGATATTTTGCAGATACTGATCTTTTGTGTCTGTACAGCATCTGTGTGTGCAGCATCTTGCAATGATTTTTTTCTGATGTGGAGTTCAGCTCCATAGAAAAGACTGTGTAGAGTATGGCTCTTATACTACAGGAAGGGTGGTAAGATTGGTCTGTGATCTTTCATTTTCCAAAGACTATGGTCTGATGTCTGTATGTGGCCTAAGACTTGAGTAAGTTGCACCTTTGACCTGGAGGTACTTACCTGCGTGGCATATATGATACACCCCCCCCCCCCCCCCCCCCCTTTGTGACCATGCTCACCTTTCTCCTGCCTTCCCAACACGTTTTGTTTTTTTTTTGACAGGGGTGGGCCGAGAAAGCATTCAATGTATTTCTGTAGGCACTGCATTTTATGTGTTTTTTTTTATTTACGTATTTTTATGCAAACTATGCCATGAAGTGTTGCCTGTTTCTCTACCTTGGCTCATGGAGAAAGAAAAAAGTCATACCTCAAAAATTCAGAACATAGTATACAATTAAAATGCAGTTAAAATGCACATACGCATATGTGGAAAAACCTAAGAATGAGGTGGGTGGCAATTCTAACAACTTAATATGCACTATTACCTTAGCAAAAGATGACTGATTAGTGTAACAATTATATGGTCGGTGATAATTGAGCTGTAATTACTTTAGATTTGGTCTACATTAACTGTTACAGCTCCTTTGGTATTCCTAGGATAATATTTTGACCTGTAAGGAACCAGGTTGAACAGCTTATTTTTTATAATGTGGACCCACTTCCTACAAAACATATTATTGGAACCTACAAAACTAATTAAAGTGTAGGCTTCCATCTTCCTGTTCACGAAAATTGGGGTAAGCAAAAGGTGCCTTGACCGGGGCACTAAAAAGCCAAAAACAGCCCTGCATACTGCCCACATCAAAACGAAGTTCTTCACACCTTAAAGGGGAACTGAAGTAAGAGGTATACGGAGGCTGCCATATTTATTTCCTTTTAATTAATACCAGTTGCCTGGCAGCCCTGCTGGTCTATTTCTCTGCAGTAGTATCTGAACAACACCAGAAACAAGCATGCAGCTAGTCTTGTCAGATCTGACTTTAACCCATTCAGGTTCCGTCGTTTTCACGTGAGAAATGTTCACCTCCCATTCATTAGCCTATAACTTTATCACTACTTATCACAATGCACTGATCTATATCTTGTTTTTTCCGCCACCAATTAGGCTTTCTTTGGGGGGTACATTTTGCTAAGAGCCACTTTACTGTAAATGCATTTTAACAGGAAGAAGAAAAAAACGGAAAAAAATTCATTATTTCTCAGTTTTCAGCCATTAGTTTTAAAATAATACATGCCTCCATAATTAAAACTCACGTATTGTATTTGCCCATATGTCCCGGTTATTACACCGTTAAAATTATGTCCCTATCACAATGTATGGCGACAATATTTTATTTGGAAATAAAGGTGCATTTTTCCGTTTTGCATCTATCACTATTTACAAGTTTAAAAAAAAAAAAAAAATAGAAATATTTCATCTTTACATTGATATTTAAAAAGTTTAGACCCTTAGGTAAATATTTACATTTTTTTTTATTGTAATTTTTTTTTTTTTATAGTAAACATTTTATTTGGGTAGTTTTGGGAGGGTGGGAGGTAAACAATAGATTTCTAATGTAAATGTGTGTTAATTTAAATTTATTTTTTTTTACAGGTGTAGTATTACTTTTTGGCCACAAGATGGCGGCCATGAGTTTGTTTACATGACGTCACTCTAAGCGTAACATACGCTTACAGTGACGCATCGGGAAGGGAACGGCCAGAAAAGGCGCAGTTTCCGAGAGAAGCTGTTGCTTTTTCAGCGGGGGAGAGGAATCAATGATCGGGCACCATAGCCCGATACATTGATTCCCTGGCTACCGAATCCGCTGCCGAGAGTGCGCGTGCACGCGCGCGATCGGCCGCGGGAGCGCGCATGGTTCCTGGACGTAGAAACTACGTCCAGGAACCAAAATAGGTTAAAGTCTGAAACCCCTGATCTACTGCATGCTTGTTCAGGGGCTATGGCTAATAGTATTAGAGGCAGAGGATCAGCAGGGCTGCCAGGCAACTGGCATTGCTTAAAATGAAATAAACATGGCAGCCTCCATATACCTCTCTCTTCAGTTCCCCTTTAATGGCAAAAACGCCATAATCAATAAGCATAATCAATTAATTTATGTAAGTAGGCAATCAAAGTTAATAAATAAATGCTTTGTGGATTCACAATTCTAGTACAACTGCAGCAACAAAGAAACTTTTGTCAGAAATGTAATGTTATAGCAACCTCATGTCTTAATATAAATCGTATTAATCAAAAATAAAAACATCTGTACATGTGTTTGAAGAGTCCTGAAGCATTTTTAGGCTTACCATCGTTCTTATTGGCATTGTATAATACTTTTTTCCTTTTCTTTTTGTTCTTCTTTGCGCACCACAATTTTCCTGCAGACAAGAAGATTGGTCTTAGCTAAAGTTTCATCTAACGGACAGAACAACATTCAGCAAGCGACAGCAAACAGGATGATCACATGACAGTTCTGTAAACAGACGCAATACCAAATCATATGAAAGTGTTAAAACTTTGCAGGATATACAAAAAAAAAAAAAAAAAAAATAATAAAAAAAAAAAAATCACACGTACATATAATATATGTACAAATATAGCAATGTAATACTGTATATGTTCACAACTGAATACCAGGCAGAAGTCAAACGTACATCCTTGTAAAGTTACTGCCAAATGTAAAAAAATAAATGAATCACAAATAGGATATTTTCACTGTTGAAGATCCCATTAAATGACAACCTCGGATCTTTCTTCTGACTACAGCTGGTACCAAGGGGAAAGTCTATCTAGAAGGACACAGCAAAGGCCCTGCTTCCCCTCGAAAAGTGTACCACATTGCAGACAATGGCACAAAAGCATCCTGATTGCCTTAACCACAGGAGTCGAACTCCAGTCCTTGAGGACCATATCCATGCCAGTGTTCAGGATGGACTGAGCAATGGAGAAATGTGTTCTGCTTGATGAACCTCACCTTTCCTGATTCACTCCCATCAATTCATTTGAGCTGTGCCAAAAATGTGTGAGGACCTCGTCCCTGGAGGACAGGAGTTCCTTATAAGTTGTCTAAACAAATGTACTGAAACAAATAATACTTTGTGATCTTTAATTTTTTGGTCTCTAATTGCCCTCTCATCTTTCTGCATCTTCAAAGCAAAGCCCCATGCAAAATAAAGTTGTCTCCACACAAGAGGGGTGCACAAGCAGAGAGCAGCACATAAAAGATATATTGCTCACAAAAAAGGGAGGTGAAAATTAAACAGGAAGGTCGCATATGGTAGTAGGCGTCTGCAGCACATTAAAAAAGTAGCTCATAGAAGGAAGCTGCAAAATACAGAGGGCTGAGGCAAAGGCTGCTGAAAGTGCAAGAGGGGATGTGGGACTGAGGGGATGCTGTATGAGGAAAAATGGTGCACTGCATGTGGAATAGGAAGAAGGCTGCTGCATACGGGTGCTAGTGCAAATGGAAAAAAGCCATCCTACTTGGAAGGGATAGGAGATTTCAGCCCAAGAACTTTAGCAACTTTTTCTTTTTTGCAATAGTTGTCCTTTAATTGGAGCCTACATGGCAAACATTTCCACACACCATCCCATAGAGCCAAGCGTAGAGACAGCCAGACGGGCGTGCAAATACTTGTCATGAGAGCATTCGAAACGTATAGAGTGCAGCTCAGAAAGAAACTTGATTACACAACAGTGTTCGTCTGATAAAATACCAACCTTTAAAGAGAGGGCTTGTAACCAGGATTAATCATACACATTACACACCATGGCAACAAGATTCTAAACCGTATACCTGATTTTTCGGGTTCCTTGTCCTCCTCTATGGTCTGTTTCATTGCTTCTCGCTGTTGCTGGAAACTTTTACCTTTGGAAACAATATAAAACGTGGTTAAATGGACTGGAGGTTTCACAGTGAAAACCATCACACACCTTAAAGACTGCAAAATAGTTTACACAATGACTTAACCCCACAACCAGGAACTTATCTTCCAATATTATAAATGTCCAAAATCCCGGTTTCCCCCTCTTTGAAGTCAAATGCCCTGTGCCCAGCTTTCCATTAGGTGTGTATTTATGCTGCCATAAGTCTATTATTATTATTATTATATAGTATTTATATATAGTGCTGACATCATCCACAGGGCTGTACAGAGTATATAGTCTTGTCACTAAAAATCTATTGGCTTGAGTGCTCATGGACACAGCACAAAATATGTGAACACAATTGCATTATTGCTCTCTGCACCAGGTTATTAAAAGGTTAAGTGAGTTTGAAGAGGTACTGTGATGACATATAGCAGAATGCAGTTAATTATTCAGGATAGCAACTTTTCCTGGTGTCAGCATAAGAAACACTTTCAATATCTACCGTATATTCCGGCTTATAAGACGACTGGGCATATAAGACGACCCCCCAACTTCTCCAGTTAAAATATAGAGTTTGGGATATACTCACTGCATAAGACTACCCCCTCTTCCAACGCACACCAAATAAAAATTGAAAAAAACATCATATACTGGTGCTATGTATGAACAGATACTGATGCTGTACTGTATGTAGTACCCAGTATATAACAGTATATAGGCAATTGACTGGTTGTCCCTAAGTGGATTGGTCAGCTCTCCTTGTCACCGTGTTTATCAGAGCGGTATGGAAGAATAGATTGCGCTGTGCCCATAAAGCACGCCTCTTTTACCCTTCTGGCCCGCCCTTGTATCCTATTTACCTCCTTCTCTGCCTCTCAGATCTCACACATGTGCATTTGCGCCGCTTCACTACAGTCCCCAGCAGCGAGATCTGAGAGGCGGTAACAGGATAGGGGGTATCACCCAGCATCAATGATACCCGGCATATAAGACGACCCCTGACTTTTCAGAACATTTTCAAGGGTTAAAAAGTAGTCTTATAAGCCAGAATATACAGTATATATTGTTGTATATTGGTAGATAGAACCTCCCTCGAGTGATGCTTAGCCTAGGCTGTTTAGCTAACATTCTCCTCCCAGGGCATTCTGGGAGACAAAATTCTCTGAAACAAACATTCTGTAGAGCTGTGCCTGTCAGGACTAAATATGTTACCCCCTGTGATAAATTTCAGAATGTAAATCAGGGTGAGGGAAGACCTACAAACACTCACTAAATAATTTATCAATGAATATTGTTTAAAAAAAAAAATAACTTTTATTCATTGTTATTTTTACTACAGTTCTTATTTAACGCACTGCCAGTTCACAGTGTAAAAGGGTAAGCTGAGCCCTTTATCTAATGAATACACTTTGTGGTTATTCATTGTAATTTGTGTAAACTTTGTGAAGCCACAAAGACAAAACATTTGCAGGTTTACGGAACGTTTTATGGTCTAGGTTCCTGTGAAATCAAAGCGACACTGGCCAACCTGAATTATTCACAGTCAGAATCAGCGATGCAGATGTGAGTTAGCTGCAATCAAATGCAATATGGTCATGAGATTTTACGCCTAAAAACAGAAATGTTACCTGGTACAAGGCCTGCAAGGGGCTGATTATCTTCATCTCCGTCTCTGTACGCCTGCCACCAATTGGGGTCATCTTGGCAAATGATATGTAAGATATCTCCTTTTTGGAAGGAAAGGCCCAGCTCTCGGCATGGCACATATGGGTCATCAGTAGGGTCATAGTCAAAGTGCGCTTTCACATGTATCTTGAAAGAAAATTATAATCAGTTACACGTCAAACAAATAAGTAGAACAATGAAAGAATTAAACAATGTGAACCCCGAGCAAAGTAAATTGTTACACTGCAACAGATTCCTTGCAAAAAAAAAACAACTTTCTATAATGATAGAAATTCCTCAATGGTGGATGCAAGAGAACAATCATTTCTATTATCTAATCAATGCATGCATAAATATGGCAGCTCCATACCGCTTAAAGTTCAGTTGTCCATTAAACATGCATTCTAAAAAACATTTTAAAATGAATGGCATAAAACGTTATATGCAATGCCGTGCAAGAGAACCCAAAATAAAAATGTACACAACAGATAAAATTGGTATAAGTCTATGAAACCACATTTTAGTGGTGAGTAAATATTTTAGTTAATTAGGTATAATAGATCAGGTAACAGCACAGGTACCAGTGAAGTTTAAAAATACATAAACACTGGCACCTCTGTTAGCTGATCAATTACACCTATTGATATCCACCCTTGGTGGAGGGATGTCACCCCTTGTTTTTCCTGTCTACAGAGAGCAACTTCTTAACCCGAGTTTGATAAGGTCTAATCTCCCCACCTGCCTTTACAGTGGTTACCTATGGGGTAACCTTCCTTTTAAGAATTATTCTAATCAAATTCTTGTTGAAGCTTTTCTCAACTATTGGCTGTTCTAAATTGCAGAGCTGAAAAAGTTTGTGTGTGCCGGCATTCAAGGCTATAAAGCAATACAAAGTGAGTATTTAGAAAAGGCAAAAACAAGGAACACCAAGAGCCCCAATAGTGTAATATGTACTGGTAAATGGTTACTAGATAGAGTAAATATTAACACTCACAAACCAGGGTTACCATTAGGCAACCACTGTAAAGGCAGGTGGGGAGATTTTCCTGACCCCACTCAGGAATAAAAAGTCGCTCTCTGTAGATGAGAAAAAGGGGTTCAACCCTCCACCCAGGGTGGACTCAATATTATGCAGGAGAACAGAGGCGCCAAAAGGATAAAAGGAAGCTAGATGAGCTTAAAAACCAAATTCTTGGTAAATAGAGGAGGTAGTGGTGGACTTACCTCCTCCAAGTAGACACACAACGACTGTAGTAAACACAGTCAATATATTTTATTTATGAACTCCAAATATGCAACGCGTTTCGCAGGTTTGATCCCGCTTCATCAGGCAATAACAACGGAGCAATAGCATATGTGGTCAGTAGAAGAGCCAGGCGTTGTGTGTCTACTTGGAGGAGGTAAGTCCACCACTACCTCCTCTATTTACCAAGAATTTGGTTTTTAAGCTCATCTAGCTTCCTTTTATCCTTTTGGCACCTCTGTTCTCCTGCATAATTTAGAAAAGGCAAATTATTTCCTGATAATCAGTACAATTTATTTTTACGTCCTAATATGAAAGTTGGCAACATTCACAGATTCAAGTTCACGAGACGTACGCTCAGAGACAGAGAAAAAGACAACTTACTACAGTTTCCTTGGCAGGTGGAGGTTTTGCCTGTTGACTAGGGATAAGCACAAAAGACAGTGTTCCATGCATTTCAGCCTAGTATAGAACAGAAGAAAAAAAACAACACAGGAATTAATTTCACTTCTACAATACACAAAACAAATATATCCCTGGATTTTATAACACGCTGATCCGATCCTCCACTGGCCGGCCTGGGGAATTTGTCCAGTCTCGCTCAGTCACACTCTACTGTGCATGCCCGACCCAGTCCCATGCACGCACCCATCACACTCCCACGGCCGGGAGTATTCTGTGACTGCCCAGCAGTACTGCGCAGGATGTTCCCTTACTGCACAAGATTACTATGCCAACTGGTGGAGGTTCAGAGCGACCCAGGACGGTGGTGAGGGAGCCGTCAGCTTGTAGGAAGCCCCAGGTAAGTATCAATGCTTTTATTTAGTTTGTCTCAGGTACACTTTATGGGGACCATATAATTATGCATTACATCCAGCTTTAAAAAATAAAGGTCAGTATTTAATGAGGTGAGAAACACTTCTCTTTCTACAGCAAGACGAACAAATAGGCCGACACTTCCAAATGTATTTTATTGTTGCAAACACCAAGCTGACGTTTCAGGATAAAGGAAACCATAGTTTCTAAAAATGCATCTTCGTGGAATGTAAAATGTACTAAAAAAAAAAAAAAAAAAAAAATATACACATTTCATTTTTCAGTTATTCAATTAGGTTCACTTCTCTTTCTACCGCAAGGTAAAAAACAAAATTTTTTTTGGGGGGGAAAAAAAAAACACAATAAATACATTTAACAAATATTTCATTTGGTGTTTAATGTTTCAGCTAAAGTGAATGTTTACCGTTAAAAAAAAGAAAAAGTCAGATACTCACCTAAGGAGAGGGAAGGCTCGGTCCTAATGAGCCTTCCCTCTCCTCTCCCGGTGCCCAGTCCCGCGCAGGATCCCTCGTGGCAGTATTCGAACAGTTCGGTCAAATACTGCCACTTCCGCATGCCGAAGGGAGCTTTCGGAAGCCTTCGGGAGCACTCGGGCTCCCGATGACGCGGCCGCTCCATACTACGCATGCGCGAACGCCCTCTATGACGCGTACGTATTATGGAGCGGCCCGTCTTCGGAAGCCCGAGTGCTCCCGAAGACCTCCGAAGTCCCTGCGGCGGCGGATGCAAACGGGGGAGCCAGCGCAGCACCGAGGCCTCATTAGGACCGAGCCTTCCCTCTCCTTAGGTGAGTATCTGACTTTTTCTTTTTTTAAACGGTACCCATTGGCTTTAAGTAATTAATAAAGTTAAAAATGCTTCTCTTTCTGTAGCAAGGTTAAAATTAACCTTCGTCAAATTGCAAGATCATTTGTTCAGCACTGGAAAAGTTAACTGAAAGACTGTTCACAAAAGCAAAAACCCGCTCAAAAGGCAGTGCAAGGTAAAGGCGGAGTTCCAAGCCTACTGGAAAACCATCATTTCTAAAAGTGTATATTCCTGGATTGAAGAAAAAAAAAAAGTTATTTTTTGTACTAAAACAAAATATAAGGGAAGACGCCGAGAGCCCAGTATAGTGTAGTATGTACTGTAAATTGGGTATGGAAGGTAAGTATAGGTAGGTTATACTCACAAACAAGGGTTACCGTCCAGGTAACCACTATGAAGGCAGGTGAGGAGATTAGTGCCAATTACAACAGAGAGAAAATGTGTGCATCAACCAAGTGAACCTGACAAATCTGGCTTTGTAAATTTGGCCTATTGGCTAATCACGAGACATTGCTCATGCAAATATGCATTTGCTTTCGCATGCCTAAATATGCAGGGTCAAAAACCAAAAACCGCAAAACAATCGCCCTGCGGGAATTAGTTCATGCTACATAGCACTATCCAGGGGCGCCACGAGGAGGCTTCCCATTGCCCCCATACAACCGGGGGGCCGCGGGGGTCCCAGGCTCTCTCACCGCCTGGAACCCACACAGCAGCACCCCAGAGGTGGAGGCTGGGGGGCGCAGGCGGTCTCCCCAGCAGGGCCAGCGCCGGGAAGAGCCGCCCGCTCACACCTCCCAAGATTAAAAACAGGCACTTACTTGCTCCAGTAGTGGGCTGTCTGTGCCTGTCCTCCCCCCCCTTCTGGAGAGATGTGTGTGAGCCAGCCCTGAGCTTCACAGCTCGGGGTGACCCATGCGTCACTCCTGTTCTATGCAGTGCCCCGAGTCGATGCGCAGTAGCAGAACGCAATGGACGTTAAGGCAAGTGCCTGGTTTTAAATTTTTGGGAGGTGGGTGCGGATGCACCCCCCCCCCCCCCTGGCGCTGGCCACGCTTGGGGGGGGGGGGGTCGTCTGCTTCGCCCAGCCTCCACCTCCGGGGTGTCGCTGTGGTCCCTAGGCAGTGAGAGAGCCTGGGGCCCCGCAGCCCCCCCCCCCCCCCCGGTTGTATGGGGGCATTGGGAAGCCTCCCCGTGGCGCTCCTGGATAGTGCTATAAAGCATGAACTAATTCCCGCAGGGCAACCGCTTCGCGGTATTGGTTTTTGACCCTGCAAAGTTTGGCATGCGAAAGCAGATGCATTTCTGCGTGAGCATGTCTCATGGTAAGCCATTTTAGCCAGATATGCACAGCCAGACTTGAAAGGGTTAAGCTTGATGTTGAGCACGCATACATTTTCTTCTGATTAAGGTGAGGAGATTAGACCTGTCCCCACTCAGGATTAAGAAGTCGCTCTCTGTAGATCAGGAAAAAAGAAGAATTCCCCTCCACCAGGGGTGGAAACAACTGCAATAGTAGTACAGAGGCGCCAACAGGGTAAAAACAATATTTCTTTAAAATGGATAAAATGAAGTAGGTAGCGGTGGACTTACCCCTCCAAAACAGACACAAAAATTGCTGTTTTAAGCAAAAATCAGTTTATTTACATACTCCGAACAAGGTGCAATGCGTTTTGCGGGTATATCCCACTTCCTCAGGCAATAAATAGGAGCATATCACCAATGCGGTCCGGTACATAGCCTAGCGCTAGGCTATGTACCGGACCGCATTGGTGATATGCTCCTATTTATTGCCTGAGGAAGTGGGATATACCCGTGAAACGCGTTGCACCTTGTTCGGAGTATGTAAATAAACTGATTTTTGCTTAAAACAGCAATTTTTGTGTCTGTTTTGGAGGGGTAAGTCCACCGCTACCTACTTCATTTTATCCATTTTAAAGAAATATTGTTTTTACCCTGTTGGCGCCTCTGTACTACTATTGTACTAAAACAAACTACTTTTGCAAAAAAAAAAAAAAAATCCATTTTAGCAAATCTCACTCTAAGTACTTGCAGCAAGCAGGTGAGGTTCCCATGAAAAGTAACTACTAGACCTTTAGTTTAGTTTATTGAGAAGTCTGGCAGTTTAGACTTATAAGTTATTCAGGATGGAATACATCATCTGCTCTCTCTCTCTCTCTCTGAAGCAGGTAGATGTACAATATGAAGCACTGTAAGGAGTTTCCGTAAAGCATGCTCCTACTGCTGCTTTTCATTACTGAGACTTTGCAAGCTAACAAGACTGCAGACTCAATTAACATTTTTGTTAAAAACTGAACTCCATGGGCAATGTGTCAAGCATGACACATCTTCACTTAAGGTTAAAGCGAAATTCCAAGTAACCTAACAAACTCCCTTCAGTGTTTACTTTAAAAATGAGACTGATGGGTCTGAGTTTGTACTTCATGTGACTGATGTACAAATGCATTTCCAACAGAAGTGATATTCTTACCCATCCACCTAAGCAAGCCTCTGTATTGTAGAGGAGGCTGGCTTGCAGTTAGGAACCAGGGCTAAAAAATGACCGGGATGTTGATACCAACCTTATTATACAACAGCCTTCCGGAAAACAACTGGCTTGTAGTTAGATAAAAGAGTAGTGTTATGGATTCTTTGCCATGCACCCCGCCCATCCAACTAAGTAAATTCAAACAGAGGTATAATTGGGTGGCCAAGGAGTCTAGCCTAAAAGAAGAGAAGAGCTCTACAGCCTCACACTACAAAGTGTAGTGAAGCAGCAAAGACTGTGGTGTCAAGTTTGACACAAATTCATTTTACATAAAAAAAAAAAAAAAGGATCCATTTTAAACAAATACTGGTAAGCCCCTGGTTAACGAATGAAATAGGGACTGTAGGTTTGTTCTTAACCCGAATCTGTCCATATGAGGTAACACTGTGCCATCTATGTCCCCTGTACCTCCCTATGCCCCCAGTGTCCTTGTCACTGTATGGTTCATTTGTGCTGGCAAATTATGGACCACCTCCCAGTCAACTGTTCCACGTACAACTAAATGTGGGTGTATCCATGCGGATCATGAGCTATAAGGTAGTTGGCCACCACCAGCCTAGATTTAACATTAACTACTCATCTAGCTAATTGTTAGCGCCATACTACTGATACTTCCAGCCGCACACCTAATGACACACACACACACACACACACACACACCAATAAATAGCAGTGAATCCACAGTATAACCCATGTAAACTAAAGGTGACCATGCACAAAAAAAAATCTGACAGATTAAATTGGTTATATGATTGTATTGATTAAATTCAACTAATAAAAACTAGAGCTGATCATTGAGGCTATTTTTTCCATCACTATGCCAATATCGTTGCAATCTGTATACACCCTTAAATTGGGTAAATTAAAATCCGCAGCAACTGGACGAATTTCAGGGTGCATACAAACTGCAAAACCAAATCACATTACAGCAGCGTTCACACTTAGCCGCGTGAAATCTGCAAGTGATTTCCGGCACTTTCCCACATACAGGAATCTGTGTTTTACGATTGTTTATTTGGTTTGCAGTTTTTGCTTGTGTTCGTATGAGAATATTTGGATTGTAATTTTTCAGTGCATACCAATGAATGTACAGGGCTTTCTGCAGTGATCGGTGCTGCGTGGGCTCTCCAGCCCGCAGCACCGATCAGGATTGAGCCTTGGTGATCAGACTTCCCCCCCCCCCCCTTTTTTTCCCCCACTGGGGGTATGTCCTGCTGGGGGTGTCTGATCGCCGCCGGCTGTTTGTGATCTGCGGGGGGCTCTTCAAAGCCCCCCTCCGCAGCGTTTTCGGCGCTCCCTGCCTTCCCGTCCCTTCCTCTCCCTCCATGGGCTGCGCAGGACGGATATCCGTTCTGCGCATTGAAGGATAGGCTTCAGCCTATCATATGCCGGCGATCCCTGGCCAATCAGTGGCCGTGGATCGCCGATCTACGTCACGGCGCTGCTGCGGCGCCGTATGATGTAAACAGCGGGGATTTCTTCCCCGCGTGTTTACATTTTGCCGGCGAGCCGCGATCGGCGGCTCTCCGGCTGTTCACGGAGACACCCTCCGTGAACTGACATGGAAAGGCCGCTCTATCGAGCAGCCGTTTCCATGGTAACCCACTTAAGACCTGCTGACGCCTATGGGCGTTAGCTGGTCCTTAAGTGGTTAAACATGATCTAATTAACTTCAAAATTGCATGCAACTTTTTGCACATACCTTGATTATTGTGTGATTTTGTTCAGACTTGCCATTGGCTTGAATTAAAAGCGATTCGCAAATAGCATGCGGGAAAAAAAGGAGATCTGCAGGCCAAAAGTTTCATGCAAATCAGATTCATAAAAGCACCTGAAAATGCAATGCTAATGTGACACCATTACAACTGTGGTGAATTTGGAATTCTGCTCAATTCATGTAAACTTTGCCAAGTGTGAACGGGGCCCGAGTCAAAAAAAAACATTTGAAAGCCATAGACCATTTCCTATCAATACCCACAGAAATTTGCATTAGTTTCAGGTAAACCTCGTCAACTCTGACTCATCAGTTCATCATGCTGCATTTGTAAACATGACAAACGTGCTCACAGCTGATCTGAGCTTTTTACAGCGCTTCCATAAAAAAAACAGTTCTTCCCTTTTCCACTTTGTAAACACAATAGTCAAATAACCTCCAACCTTCAGCTAAACCTTTAGGTTCTGCTTCTCTTAACTCTTTGCAGCTTTCAAGAACTAGCTTTATTGAACAATCACACACAACCCGTGGTTCCTAAGCAACAACTAAAAACAACATGAACGCAAAACATTAACCCCACCTAGAAACAATAGATTCCATGCCAAAAGCAAGTGATTGCATAGCCAGGTTTCACTGCAGTTATTTACTAGTGGAATGAATTGGCACAGACTAAAAATGAAGAAAATAGACACTGAAAATATTCTGTGAAGACTACCCCACATCGAATCAGAACATCCTAATCACAGTTTAACAATCCGTGTTCTAGGGGAAATTTGTCTTAACCAGCTCCTGACCACCTAACGCCAATGGGCGGTGGGAGTGTGGCTGCTGGGGGACCTCCTAACACCGATGGTGTCAAAGTGCGGTGGGCGGGATTAGCAGGGAACACGCGCTCCCTGCTTGTAAACAGAGCGGGGAACAGTCAACAGCCTGCCAGTCGCGACTGGAGCTGGCAAGCCGAATCAAAGAGAAAAAAAAGGCTACTTACATTTGCACAGCGCTGCGCCAGATTGCAGCGCTATGCAAATGTAAGCGACTCCCTTGTCACTAAAAGAGAACCTGAACTGAAAATAAAAAATCTAAACAAACATACACAGGGCATACTTACCTGCCATGTAGTCTGCTCATCAATCTCTTTCTCTTCTCCCGCATCCTGTTTGTCCACTGTGATCAATGGATTTCTCTGCCCTCCATTTTAAAAATGGCCATTACCCCATAACAGCTTCCTGGTCAGCACACTGTTAAACTGTAATATCGCCCACTTGAGCCATAGGGAAACATGGACATTACCTTCCACATTCAGTTGTAACTGACAGCAGTTGATATATAACTGACAGCAACTGGTATATTTCAGTTATATTGTCAGAACTGGAAGGGATCACTGTAAGAAGAAAATGGTGAGCCTCAGAGGAACTGACGGTGAGGTAAGTATGTAACATTCATTTGCTGCTACATCATGTGTTTATTTTAAATAATTTTACTCAGTTCAGGTTCCCCTTTAACTGTCCCCCAGGAGTGGCTTACAAACTAATCCCTCTCATAGGCTGATGCCTATGAGAGGTTAGTTTAAGGATCACGGTCAGGGCTAATTTAGGGGAAGGGAGGGAAATAAAATAAAAAATAGGATATTTTATTTTAAAAAATAACTTTTTAAATTAATAATAAAAAAAAATGCAGCAGCAATCAGAGACCAACAAAAAATGCTCTATTAGTGCCAAGAAAAGGAGGTAAAATTAATTTGGGTGGCAAGTTGTATGGCCGAGCGATAAATCATTAAAGTGGCGACATGCAAAAAAAAAAAAAAAAAAAAAAAAAATCACCTGGTGACTAGGGGGGTATAAACCTCTGGTCCTCAAGAGGTTAATATTTATTATATCCACCACTACATAAGGTTTTGTACTGCTAAGGTCTGTACAAAACCACTGCTTTAGTGCTCGCTCCACCATTGATATGATGGGGTTTTTCCACTGTGTGTCCCTATCAATTTTACCCCAGAACCATTTTAACAGTTACGAACAAGTGTGATTATTAAAGTGAATGTATCAAGATGCATCCCCAAGGCCTTGGAAGTAATCAGGGGCTCCTACTCCAGATAAGATCACAGGGCATCCCATTACCCAGTATTTTGTCCACACAGTATGCAAAAAGCACCACTCACTCAGCTGCATAGATGGCTGATATGTGGTGAATGCCCTAACCACTGTACTCTGTAGTTGCCAAGTCTTCCATACAGTGGCCACGTCTAGTGTCAGAGGGTGCACCACTAACACAGGAGATGCCACTGCAACAATAGCCTTTGATCGGTGACATTAAAGCAATTTTTATGGTTGCCATGGAACAAACAAATAATTTCACTTACTTTAATCAGCAAGATGTATAGAAAGCAAAAGGTTTAACCTCCCCGGCGTTCAATTTTCCCAGGATTTCTTTGCAAAAAGTGATAAAATTTATTTTTAAAACTTTTTTTTTTCCTGTAACTTGCCAAAATGTGTCAAGCAAGGGTCTAGTATACAGTGCAGGAGAGTATTGGTGTGTATGCACTTTTATACTGTTCACAGCATGTTTTTATGGATGGACATTTCTGTCCATACCGCTGGGGAGGTTAAGGCATATTCAAACAAAAGGATCAAAAATTGACCTATTATGATTGGACTTTACAAACGTGTGTGGTGGCTTCAACTTCCACCAAAAAACCACATTGGATGGTATATTGCCTCTCTACTTCTGTCTGCTGTGCAGAAGCTAGAAAGGGAAAACCTCAAGCTAAAATGTGATGTGTACGTCATTCACCAGTTAAAAACCATAAAATAGCAAATCTGCTTCGTGCAACTTAGTTATAAATGTGCAATAAATGCACAAGACAACACATGAAAAGACCATGTCCAGCGTGCCAAGCTACTTTCATGGCTTATCTGTCCACTTATCTGCTATATTGTTCTCACATCGTACACATAGGGCTACAGAATACCAATATCTAGATTATACTGTTTTTTTATTATACTTAAAACGATTTGGAAGATATCTACATTTATTTTGTTTTAGGAATCAATGTATAAACAGCATTTGGATCTAGCTGACGCTTTTGTAAACAGGTGTCTCTGTTGCTTACCATTTGCCGCATGGAAAATTCCTTAAACGTTATTTTCCACTAACTACTTGTGCCACAATGAGCTGTCTGGCAGCACATTTACATGTATTGCGTTGCAGTCTGTAGGCCCTCATAAAACCGACCAAACAATGTGCTAAAATACAGTGGACAACTTTCTTCTGCCGTTTGGCATCGAATGTACTGGAGAAACTAGGCACCACGTTAAGCAATCTGTTTTACTCTGCTCAGGTATTTTGAGTGTATTAAGAGTATTTACTAAAAAAAAAAAAGGTGAATCATTCAGCGTCACCGCTGGTTTCTACCCAAGAGATAAGTGAAGAAAGAGAATTCCAAGAATTGTATAATTCAGAATCACATTTTTAAACAAAGGATTATCCAGTCGGAAAAAAAAAAATTAAAAAATACCACCGCCCAATATGAATGTAGCTATACCAGACTAATAAACAGATGTATAAACAGATACAGGAAACACTAAACCCAGTGTTTCTCCAGGCCCTACTAGCTAGGTGCTCCACCCAGCTAATTTTGGTGAGCCCCCGGCTGGCATCAGCTCATCTCCTCATCCTCCTCCTATGCTGTATGCAGACTGAGTCGTGTATTCCCCAGTCACGGCCCACCCACCTATTTTTTCATACCACCCGGCTGGGAAAAAAAATTCTGGGGAGAGCACTGTAAACCTATGTAGTAGTTTAATTTAACAGTGATTTTAGAATTCGAGATCTAGTAAATGTTCCTGTTACTGGTTCAAACATAGGAAGCCTGATGTAGACAAGACTAGGTATGGAAGGGTTACACAGAAGAGACAATAAAACCAGGTACAAATGTTAGAACTCAGCGCGGGCAGCCTTTCTGAGCCCTCTGAGCTATAAATATAGAGTGTGTACAGGTAGTCCCCGACTTGCGAACCACCCGCCGATACGAACGACATGGATTCTGTGTTTCCACGGGAACAAGTAAAGAAGAAAAAAAAAACCATCAAATTGCACTTAGAATGTTTTTTAAATCAATTTTCTCAAAAACTGCAATGTGACACAGAGGGGGACACTGGAGGCACAGAGGAGGTACAGGGGACAGAGATGGCACAGTGTTCTGACCTAAGAACAGATTCAGGTTAGGAACGAACCTACAGTCCCCATCGTTCGCTAACTGGGGACTACCTGTATAGGTATTCAATGGATCTTTCAGGAACACAGTGCATTGTTCCCGCCACTTGCCTCTCCTGATAGAAGCTGCTACATTATGTGATGTGCTGTCCTCCCTCCTCCATAGCAACATTACACAGTGCTCAGCTGCGGTTGAGCGACTTATCTGTATGCCCTTATATCTGGAACGGTTATCCTAGTTATCAGATCACAACAACTACTGGCAATAGCAGTTATGCATGTGTATGCACTTTAACAGGAGCAGACAGAAGAGTTACTTTTACAATAATGTGCACACAGTAGTGAAATAAGCAGGGAAAACACTGGTGAAATGGCCCCCCAAAAAAACTACATTCCATATCCAGAAAACATCTACGGCAACCAATTAAGATGCAATGACCAGCAATATACAGAAACATACAACCACAAAAAGAAATTAAAAAGGACACTGTACAGATCAGGAGGATCTGAAGTTTCAATTCCCTCACATTATATCTAAAACTACATCTAAAAAAAAAAAGTTGAGCTTTGAAGTGTACCTGAACGGACATATTTCATTATGAGCTAAACATGCACACATATAGTAGTAAGTCTTCTTAAAACGTGCCGGTGTTCACGGTTTATTTTATTTTTTTAATAGTTAATATACCAATGTTTTATGAATATAAATGAGGCAATGGAACTGTACCCACAGCTCTAACGGAAAGTAAATAGAAACAAACCTTTCTTAACCTGGCCATACATTTGTAGATTTTCACCCAATGTTTCAACTCTGAAAATAATTAATTCAGAGGGAATTGATTCAGAAGGAATTGACTCCTACCATACACTGCACATCAATTTCCAATAGGATTTCCAGAAGGGAATTTATTGAAAATCAATCGAACTGTAGATTTGCACTGTTTTTGTTTTCTTCGTAAATTTGGAATAAAGCTTTTAAAGATATGAAAATTGTAAATATTTTTAAAAAGGAAAGTACATTTTTTAGTGCAGAGTGGGGACTGGTCAATGAAAGGCAAATATTTTCAAGTTGATGGAAGTATATGCAAAGTTACACAACTTGAAAATGGATCAAATTTCACCTTGGTGGGGCTTTACTGGTCCATTTTCAAGCTGCATAAATATGCATACAAAACTTTCATAATCCTGAATCAGCTTAGAATCACCACAATTTTCAGACCATAAGACACTTTTTACCCCTAAAAAGAGGAGGGAAATTTTTGTGCATTATAGTCCAAATTTGTCTCCACAGACGTGCCCTTCCCCCTCAATTCCTGGCAGTCCTTTTGCACCTCTTCTTCCCTACCCCTTTGAATACTAATATGCTCCATTCCACTAACTGTTTAGTGAAAGCAGCAATTTCCTCAGGCTTTACTCGACTCTCCTCCGGTGATGAAGACTGGAAGTACTGCGGCTAGTCTCCCTCACACAAGTGCTCTAGCCACAGTGCACAGAGGAACAGAGGGAGAGATAGGAGATGTGTTGCAGTCTTAGAAAGCCTGCACTATGGAGTATCAACCACACTCGAAATCTCTGCTGGCAGCTAGCGCCGCACCTGCTGACGGGACCAGTCCTCAGCTTTAAACTCTGACATGTGGCATCAGCTGATCTGTCCTAGAGAGACAAGGGAGGACATCAGTGGGACAGCCAGTACAGGTACACTGCACAGTCATTAGGCTGAATGACTTTTCCTGCAACACCTAGTTTCAGCTTGCTTTACATGCCTAATTCCTGGCTGCTTGAGAACATGATTGATGTGCCCTGCTGGTTCACACTGTAAGAGATTTTTCTAAGCGCTTGTGATTTTAAAAACTCTTGCTAATGTAAAGCTATGTGTTCACACTAGAGCAATATCACCCATAGCATTGCATTAGCAAGAGCTTTTCAAATCACTAGCGCTAAAAAAGCTCTTGCAGTGTGAACCAGCCCTAACATCCTTGTGGATATATGGAAATGCTTGCTTAGCTTGAATCTGTCTTTTGTCTAAGTGTTTGAACCCTCTGGACCTGGAGAACTTTTATTAGGCTGTAGGATGGAAGAAAGAGTTTAAAAAGGATGTTTCAGGAAAGAGAAGGAGGCCCGGGTCAAACGTTGCTGCAGTGTCAATGGAAGAAGCAAGAGAAGACAATTACAACAACAAAATCTGAGAGGTAAAATTTGTACAGTAATCCCTGGCTCATGTCACTGACCTCGGTAGCTTACAGTCTAATCCCTGCCTCAAATCACTGACCTCCGTGGCTTGGGGAGAGAAGATCCATAAGACACCCCTGCCCCCATGGACCCACCAGTTGCAGTATATATTTTTTTCTCTGGTTATTGTCCTCTAAATCTAGGTGCGTCTTATGGTCTGAAAAATATGGCACTTGCATTTCATTGACTATTCCTATGGTAGCTCAGAGCAGGTATGGCTACTAATGAAGAAGATTTAAACAAGTTATTGCAATGAGTGTAGCAATGAGTGTAGCTATACTTCTTTCTACCTTTTGTGAAAGTTGCTGTACACTTTTGCTACACTTAACACTGAACAATTGTCACTATAACCTACTGTTATGCACTGCTGGCGCTGACAAAAATACACATGTATACATTGTAACATTTACTACACTGTTAAAGCAGATGCTAAACATAGATGATTAGCACTGTAAAATGTTCCTTACCTAAAAACGGAGCATGTGTTTTCTATGATATACAGTATATGTATATTTACAAGTACTATTCACCACAAAATGGAGAAATTGCAAATGCAAGTGAAAAATCGTGCACAGAAAACACAATCGCAGAGCGAAAGTACAAAAAACCCGCCCTCAATACTGGAGGGCAAGTGTGCTTCCTGCCTTGGTGGCTGCATATAAAATATATTATATATATATATATATATATATATATATATATATATATATATATATATATATATATATATATATATATATATATATATATATATATATATATATATATATATATATACACATATACATATACATATATATATATATATATATATATATATATATATATATATATATATATATATATATATATATATATATCACACCTTTTGTTCTAAAATCTTTATGCAATGGTTTACTAAATTAGGATTAGTTTAAGAACCATTATGAATCACCGCTAACAAATGTAGGTATACAGTCTATGCTTCCTGGAACAGGACTGGCACATTGTGAACGAAAAGTTTAGAGAGACTGCACAAAGGCACAGCTAGCAGGCATACACATTGTGCACCAAGGGATACCAAGGAGGTGAATCATACAACCGTGAACCAGACCTTCAACTTTCTTTTATCAATGAACATACAAAATGTGAGAAAGTTATTTCTTCAGATCACTTACCAGCAGCTCAAATACGTCATTGACGTCTTTCCCTCGAATTTCAATGCCATTTATTTCCAGAATTTCATCTCCTTCATGCAACAGTCCACTCTTTTCAGCTGCGCCTCCTTTCACTATACGGCTGATGATGACGGATTCCAGCTCGTTCCGTACTGTGGCACCCTGCAATAAGCAAATCAATTTATACAACAAACTACATGAGCAATGCTTAAGTATACCAACCATCAGAGAAATTTAGAAGTAGACATTGCTGGCTAATCACTAAAATGTCACATGCTGGTCTATAATGCTGACCTGGCTAAAAACTTTTTAAAGTCACAAACTTTGGCAATAAAAACTGTGCATTAAAAACAAAGAAATACATTGTACATTATGAGGTGTCCCGAGTAAAATTAATGGATCAATATAGCGAAAGCGGGGAGAAAATTTAAATAAAAAAATAAATCACACAGTATAGAATTGAAGTAGTCAGAATACAGTATTACTGGTATACACAAAGGTTAAAAATAAGCCAACGGTTTAATTCTAAAAAATAGGGCATAATCCTCTTGCCGAAAAGTTCAAACAGGCTCAAACAGCCAACAGGGGAGGCTACACTGCAGTGCACTGGGTTTGTGCCTAGAAGTATCTGGCTGCTGTCCTGTACATGCAAGCTGCTGTATAGCTTTCAACACAATCTATTAGTTTCATCATTGCTGCAGTCGAAAGCCAAGGAGGTCTGCAGAAGGATCAAACTACTCTTCTGCAGACCTAAAAGGGGATTCCTTCTGCCTACAAATGCCTGCATATTTCCTCTCCTGTTGGCTGTTTGAGCTTGTCCAAACTCCAACTGTAAGAGAATTTACTGAAGCCCTATTTTATAGAATTAAACCTTTTTATTGGCTGACTGTTAACCTTTAACAGAACCGTAACGGTATCGCTGCTTCATTTTTATTTTTCTCCATTTTCGCTATAGTGCTCCTTTAAGCATTCAAAACTATGCTCCAAAAATGTCAATGCCATAAACTATGCTTGCCCAATTTTTCTGACACTAGTTGGACTTGATGCTGCTCCACTGGCCAACTGTCATCTCTAGCCATGTAATAGTGGAGACAGGTTTATTGGGTATTGTTAGAACTACTGAACATAATTAATCTTCCCGACAAGCTCCAGATAGAATTGCTCATCTGGCTTAGAGAGAAACTCCGACCAAAAATTGAACTTTATCTCAATCAATAGCGGATACCTCCTTTTACATGAGAAATCTATTCCTTTTCACAAACAGACCATCAGGGGTCGCTGTATGACTGATATTGTGGTGAAACCCCTCCCACAAGCAAAGTTCGAACTTTTGGCAGTTTCCTGTCTGTGAACCTTGTTGCCTTGTGGGAAATAAATGTTTACAGCGGTTTCCAACTGCCAAAAACCATGCAGCATCTACATCACCTGCCAACAGTAAAATGTTCACTGGAGTTCCTCTTTAAACCCTGCAGCTCTAAAGCTTAGTACACACGATGCAATTTTCCATCAAATCGTTGTGTAATCTGATAGGAAGCTGCATCATGTGTAGCAATCCAAACTGTTCCTGATGGATAATGCGATCAATTGGACAGAGTGGTTACCCTGCACCCAGAGTGATCTCCAGCTGCTCTTCAATTAACCTCATCCAAAATTGTAAGTAACCCTGACTCAATGTGTGATAAGGATTTCTTCTTTATTGAATAAAACAAGCCAATGATTTCCACACTAACGCAATTTCCCAAGAGATCAATCATTCTCACATACTGATACAAACACAACTTTCCCATAACCCTGTACACAGGTCGGAGATTTCAAATACCAATTAAAAATACCACAAGCCGCAATAAGATAACAGCATGGAAAACCTGTTCACAGATATCAATACTTGCATTTACTTTATTAAAACAACGCTTTCTTTCATTATTACACTTGTATTTAATTCACAAGTGTGAGTTCTGCTCCCGCCCTGCCCCCCCCCCCCCCCCCTTCCCCTACCTGGGTGTTCCTAGCTTTGCTTGCAGTATTGGCATGATGTGCAGAGTATTAGCATAATATTGTGCATTCTCTAGCTCTGGTTCGTCATAATAGCTTTTTATCACATGTATTTGCCAGCCGCAGAGAAGTTCTTTTTATCAGGTTGTGACTGTTTCTCAAATTTCTAGTAATTTCACCAATGATAATGTGAACCACCAAATTCATTCCACAGTTCTGGTGACAGCCGTGTGATGTGACATTTTTTGCACAAGGAAATGACATACTAAACCCAAGCTACGTCACACATTAAAAGTAATGGTATGCCTTTTCTTACCAGTGGTATATCTCTTGCCTTTTCTATTCTCACAATTTTGACAGTTTCATCTCCATAATGCCCAATGCTTTCGTAAAACTTATCTTCTGAAACAGATTCTGGCATCATTTCCTGCTCTGCCACTTTGTCATGGGCCAGGAGGAGTGCCTAAATAAGTGGGGGGAAAAAATTAGAAGATAAGATACACAATAAAAATTTCCACTGTCTTCAACATGATCAGTTAAGAAAAGTATAAACAAGGTATGGTAATATGTGTTAATAAGTAAGTCTGCAGTAGTAGAAAGCAAATACTGCACAATCTAAAGTCCAACAACCTTTCCTTCAGCACTAGTTCTTAGTAGCAAGGTCTGATCAAATCCTTGTGAGTCCATGTCCGGTCTCCACTTCCTGGTAAGGAAGGAGGTCTCACCACTTCCAATGTCATATGTGTCTGGGACATTTTTGGTCCTGCTTGATATCTAGTCCCCTCAGAGTACCTAAACGTAGCCAATACCCTATTTTTAGGTAATTTACTAGAAGCAAATGTGCAAATCCATATTGCATGCAGGCATTTAGGCACATTTATAAAAGCAGAAATACCACCAACAAACTTCAATATTTTGGATTACTAGATTGCCTTTCCTATGAGATATTTAAAAGCAAGGCAGATTGAGGAGTATTAGATCCACTACAATCTATCAGTTAGCAGGAGCAGAATTCACAGTGTACGGAAGAAAGTAGCATGCTACTATTCAAATTAGCATTCATTTCCCAGCTTTTTAGCGTATGTATGGGGGAGCAGATCTGCTGGTATTCACGGTAAAATGAATAGGTGAATAACGCGCCTGTGTTTCGGAGTGGATAACCACAAATGTGCACTTTTGTGAGGCCTGAAGACAGATTTCAGAGCCAGTGCAATAGAGAGGTACTGAATAAAGCCTGCCTCATGATCTAAATGGTGATCCTCTAGATAGGTTTTTCAAAATATCTTTAACCCTTTAGCAGCCACATAAAGCAGTCAAATGAGGCTGGGGTAAGTGTGCCTTCTCCTGCCTAGCCAAGTAGGCAAAGCGGCACAGGGAGCTTTCATATTTACCTGTTCCGGGCAGCTGGATTGGCTTTTATACCCTCATGGCGCTGCAATGCCGTCATCCTTTTCTGAGTTCCAATCACATGATTTGCCATGATCGAAACCAGGGGATGGGGTCAGCATTGCAGCACCGCCAACTGGTGGAAGAGTTGTGATGGCAGAGTCTCTTCCATCACCCCTCTTTCTTTCAACACAGGGTGGCGCTGCAACACTGACACCATCCCCTGGGTTACGATCATGTCATATCATGTGATCTGAACTCAGAAGAGGATGCTGAGAGTGCAGCATCGCAGGTAGATTAAGAGGAGAAGTAGATCCAGCCGCCCAGAACAGGTAAATATAAATAAGCTCCCTGCACCACTGTGCATAAGGCAGCTAAACATCATATGCCGTTAGATAATGTGTGCCAGGGCATCTTCTTTCACAAGATAATGAGATAATGCATACAGGCTGCTATCAGGTTAAAACGAGCCCCAGGATATCTTAAATAAAGGTTATAGTGCACCAAGCACAAAACATTAGAACTGCAATTTATGCAATAAGCTGAGTGTACTCTCCTGGCTGCTGTAGTATGCCACTCCCATCCTGTTCCCCTGAAGCCACTGGGCCCTCCGTCACCCCAAGCAGTATCTCTCAGAGTTCATCATATCAAACTGCTATCTTAGCCATATCAAATCTAGAATACATTCCCTTTCAAACTTTTCTTTCTTTAAAAAGTAAAAGATAGAGGTTTTACTATGAGGCTTTTTGTTCAGCACAAATGTTAGCAGCCAATGAGTGTTAATTTTACTGCGTGAATCAGGCCGTTTCTAGACAAAGGCTTCCTAGGCATGTGTCCTTGGTGCCACCTAGTGGTAATGGCATGAACTTCCAGATTGTATTGGTTAAAGCGGATCCGAGATGAAAAACTATAACAAGTAACTTGTCTATATATCTTATCTAAAGTTTAGATAATTTACACAGCAAATCAGGCTGCATACAGCTTCAACAGAATATGATCATTTCTTCCTGTGATACAATGAGAGCAGCCATGTTCATTACACACAGGCACACTGCTCTGCATCTCCAGCCCTCAGCCTGTGAAAACTTCACTCCCCACTCCTCCTCCCTTATCCACTCTGCCTCTGAAAACGCTGGCTAGCAATACCTCCTACTCCTCCTGCCCAGACTGAGCTCCCATAAGCCCGTGCTACAGAGCAAGAGCGCCAAAGCACTGGAGAAGCTGTGGGCAAGGCTTGTTTAGTTTATAGGGAATTGGAGTATTAAAACAAACAAACAAAAAAGTATTTGGTGTGAGGAATGCCCTATAAACTATATGAAAGGAAAGCAATTATGAGATGAGTAAAAGTTCACCTCGGATCCACTTTAAAGTGAGCCCTAGGTGAAAATAAACTGATGAGATAAACAATTGAATCTGTCCTACTCCTAAAAATGACTTTTTTTTTTTTTTAGAAACCTGCAGTTTTATTTTCTGTATAAACAATTACCAAATGTAATGTTTTATTGTCTCTGCTCAACTGCAGAGTCTCAAGAGTCCCAGAGTGAAAATGCATGAATTATTGACCCTTTTATCTATCCATTGCAGTCAGAAGCCCAGTTATCTGCTTAAGAAAGTGTTTTATAGCTGTAATTTGTTATCAGTGTGGGAAGCTATAGCGTGACTTGGTCCTTACTGGAGAAAACATGGTCAGTTACATAGCTGAAATTTTAAAGGGGCACTACAGCAAAAAACTGTAAATTTAAAATATGTGCAAACATATACAAATAAGAAGTACATTTTTTCCAGAGTAAAATAAGCCATAAATTACTTTTCTCCTATAATGCTGTCACTCACAGTAGGCAGTAGGAATCTGACAGAAGTGACAGGTTTTGGACTAGTCCATCTCTTCATAGGGGATTCTCAGCAAGGCTTTAATTATTTACTAAGATACTCCCGAAAAAAAAATTTAAACAATGATGCTGGCCAGCTTCCCTGCTCGCAACACAGTTTTTTGGCAGTTGGACAGAGCAACTGCCATTCACGAAGTGCTTTTGAAAATAAATATATCCCTGAGAATCCCCATGGACTAGTCCAAAACCTGTCACTTCTGTCAGATTTCTACCTACTGTAAGTGTGCTGTCACAGGAGAAAAGTAATTTATGGCTCATTTTACTCTGGAAAAAATGTACTTCTTATTTGTATAGGTTTGCACATATTTTAAATGTTACAGTTTTTCGCTGTAGTGCCCCTTTAACTCTTTCAGGCAGGGAAAAAAAGAAGCGGCGCACAGCTTAGTGTGTTCTAGCCACTGTATATACACGTCTATCTTACCCCATCACATGTCATCTCAGGTACACTTCTTATTGTGGCCATCTGTTCACTCCCTGCATCTACTTGGACACTACAGGAGCAGCTCAGCACAGGAGAGAAATAAAAAGCCTCCTTCCACCTCTGCTGGTGACAAGTGATGCTATAAAGCAGGGATGTCAAAC
This sequence comes from Hyperolius riggenbachi, assembly GCF_040937935.1. Classification (NCBI taxonomy): domain Eukaryota; kingdom Metazoa; phylum Chordata; class Amphibia; order Anura; family Hyperoliidae; genus Hyperolius; species Hyperolius riggenbachi. Next base: position 109,432,199 of record NC_090654.1, on the reverse strand, counting down.
CGGTCCTACAAGGGCCGAGATCCTCACACATTTTTGATACAGTTCAAATGAATTGATGGGTCTGAATCAGGAAAGATGTGGTCCATCAGGTAAAACACATTCCTTTCTTTCTCAGTCCATCCTAAACACTGGCATGGATCTGGCCCTCCAGGCCTGGAGTTCAACACCTGTGCTATAAAGGGTTACGATTGCACTGCGAGGAGAGGCGATAAAGGCTGCAGCATTGCAGGGTAAGAGTAACAGCCTGTCTCCTCTCCTCAGTTTTTCTGCATGCGTTGTCTGACAGTTTTGCATTGCTGTCAATTGTTTTTCTGTGTGTGAAAAATGCATTCAAGTGTGAACTAGCCCATTGATTAACATTGGTTGCAGTTTTCCTGTGCAAAAGATGCACAGAAAAACAGATGAGTGGAGACAGGTCCTAAAGGAGGAAACCACTTCTATCTGGGCAAGTTATGCACTGCTTGTAGTGTAGGTGTTGAATCTGTGTCTGTCTATGAATACATGAGTGTGTAAGGGCATTATTTGCATCTCATGGGCCATCGCTATTGGCAGTGGCTTGGGCAATGAAAGTGGCAGTAGGGAGAGTTGATGAAGAATTTAGGAGAGAGTCAATGTGACAAAGAGGCTGTGCGAGTTGGATGCCTGTAAGCATATGAGCTCAGATGAGATATTTTGCTTGGCAACGGTAGGCACTGTGTTGAAGAGGTGAAATGGTAAACAAGGAAATTGACACTAAAGCCACATTTCCCCACTTGCAATCAGATGCTGAGAGAATCTTTATGCTGACATCTCGTGCCATCAGAAAGAGCCAATAGGGAGAGAGGAGCAACTTTATTCAGAGCCAAGAATAGAGTGTGGTTATAAACTCTATGTTTCTAGCTCATGCACAGTTTAGACAGGTAGTGTGTGTAAGGCAAAGGAGTCTGATGATAGGGTGTGGTTTTGTCTTCAGATCACTCAGCTATCAATTTGTACTGGGAAAGGGGTGAGAGAGGTCAAGATGTAGACAGGTTAAAAAAAAAAGGGGCTGAGCTGGTGACAGTGTCAGGTTTGGGAAGAGATCATCAAGCGTGACCAGCATGGTGTGTGAGACCTAATAAGTTCTGTGTTATGGCCCATACTCACGAGGGACTTTTGTCGCCTCAACACGCGGCGCGCGCGTGTTGCGGCGACAGGTCGCCCGTGAGTATGGGCCGTCGCACGCGCGCGCACCTCGAACTGTCGCCCGCCGCTCATGTCGCCATGCGATTGAAAGTTTCAATCGCATGGCGACAGTCGCCGCCGCACCTCCCCCGCAACTGTCGCTAGTCCGCGTGAGTACGCGGACTAGCGACAGCAACCTCCATTGTATCAAATGGAGCTTCCGGCGGCGGGAGGAGGACCGTCGGCGACAGCTTCCGCCTCGCCGCTGGTCCCTCTTCCGCGTGTGTACTCGGAGGGACCTGGCGAGAAGCTGTCGCCGGCCTGTCGCCCACACGCTCACGTGTGCTGGCGACAGGCAACATTTGCAGCCCGTGAGTACGGGCCTTTAGACTGAAGGAGATGGAAAAAGAGAGCAACTTAAAGGGAACCTAAAGTGAGAGGTATATGGAAGGCTGCCATATTTATTTCCTTTCAAGCAATACAAGTTGCCTGGCTATCCTGCTCATCCTCTGCTTCTAATACTTTTAGCCATAGACCCTGAACAAGCATGCAGCAGATCAGCGGTTTCTGACATTATTGTCAGATCTGACAAGATTAGCTGCATGCCTGTTTCTAGTGTGATCAGACACTACTGCAATCAAATAGATCAGCAGGGCTGCCAGGCAACTGGTATGGTTTAAGAGGAAATAAATATGGCAGCCTCCATATACTTCTCGCTTCAGGTTCCCTTAAAAAAAAAAATCCATGGTCATCAACTGCAATACATTTGTTGACAAGGACAGCAGTGGGTCAGTCATGAGAGGGAATGTGCAGAAACTGAGAGGCAAAGTTTCTCAGAAATTAGCGGATTGTGCTATATGGCTTGAGAAAGCAGGGCTACTCCAAAACAGCAGTTTTTCATTAGTCTAATGCTACTACACGTATGATCTTTATCACAGTGGATGGCGTTTGGAAAACTTATTTATGTATACTATTGTGGTGAAGAGAAAATTGGATTGAATCAGTTTATCTCAAGAGAACTGTGGTATGTATTTATAGCCCTTTTCTGGACAATTTAGGATTATAATGAACGTGAAAGAAAATATTGACTTTACAGCGCTGGTCCACTGAGGATTCCTACCATTACAGTGGTTCAGCAGCTGAACCAGTCAAATTATGCATCGCTGATCAGTCAAAAAGCCAAGTGTTTTTAATTTTAATCCATATCCCTGCGGCTTTTTGTAAACCAACAAACTTCAAATTATATGATATTATAGATCTAGATTTACCACCTTTATAGCTCTTCCTGTACTGCTGCTTGTCTCATTGAAAAACAAAAACATTAGCCTAGGTATAACAATATTTTATTTTTTTTTGCAATGTTAGGCATACCACTGTGATGAACAGTGATGCTTTTTTCTCTCCATTGTGCTAGCTTCTGACTAACGTGTCACATGATGCTGAAAAAGTAGCGTGCTCTGATTAAAAGACCTTACAGATGCTGAAGCCATTCTTGAGAAGAAATGCGACGTGGCAGTTGCAATGCACCTCATCACATCTTTACCAATAGGCTGACAGTATTTTGAACAAAAATTTCACCTTTTTCACGCAACATTCAAAATAGGCCCTTAAGTGTCTGTCAAGACTCAAGCAAAAATCTTTTAAAAAGTCCAATCATTCTATAGTGCTGACCCTGTGTGTCTAAATATCTGTTAACCTTACTATAAAAAACAAGTGGAATTTGTTAGGCCACCTCTATCTCTCAAGTAACATTTTTCAGAACATACTCACATTTTCCTCTATGTGGCTCCTCAAACATTTCTAAATCTATCCAATGTGGCTCATTAGCATCAATACTGTGATGATTATGTCCAACCATAACAGAGATGCAAGTGGATAGCACTCCTGTGTTCAGTTGCTGAGGTGCCTAGGTCTATTCTTCCGCCCACGTGACACGCCGACAGCTGTGCCATTCAGGGAGTTATGATGTGCGGCTCTGAAGGTCTGCGAGGCTCCCATCAGGTCCGCTCCCGCTAGGGGGCTGGTCCATGAGGACGTGATCATTGGTCGGCTGCCTGCATGGGCGGCGGCACTTCCCTGCATTGCTCCACACATAGGTAAGGTTTTCCATACCTGCACGCATGTGCAGAAATACCATGAGCTTCCCATCAAGTCCGACTTTCAGAGGACATTGGGGATTGGTCGCCATAGGCGACGCTGCAATTTGATTGAAGCAAGTTCATGTCTGATTACTAATATAAAGCTGCAATGTTTGTAGATCACGTTAGACAATGACATAGGCTTGAGAAAGGAGGAGCTTCCTCCGAAACGTTGCTTTATGCTGCTGCAATAGGTCTGTGTGTCTTAAATAAATGAAAAGAGCTTAATTACAATTGATGGTGCCGGTCTTCACTTTCTTCTCAACCATTTGACCTCATTTATTATTTTGTATGCACAAAGCTAAAAATAGAATTAGGTAACGTAGGCCTGGTTCACGCATTAATCTGCACATTTCCGGCCCAGTCATGGCCTTTGCTATCCATTTATCAGTTTTACCTGAATGGACCGGAAATGTACACCTTTGATGTGCGAACACAGCCATATGAACACATGCAAAACTGACAGGGCTGGACATGTACAGGTTTATGTGTGAACACAGCCATAGAAACACATGCAAAACTGACAGGGCTGGACATGTACAGGTTTATGTGTGAACACAGTTATATAAACACATGCAAAACTGAGGCCAACTGTCTAAAAATGGCACGATTGGACATTTTTTGTATGAACCAAGCCTAACTCAGCTTTGTCTTTTTTTCAGTGGACTGCATGCTCAGGCTTTTTCGTATTTGCGGTTAAAGGGATACTGTAGGGGGGTCGGGGGAAAATGAGTTGAAGTTACCCGGGGCTTCTAATGGTCCCCTGCAGACATCCTGTGCCCGCGCAGCCACTCCCCAATGCTCCGGCCCCGCCTCCCGTTCACTTCTGGAATTTCAGATTTTAAAGTCTGAAAACCACTGCACCTGCGCTGCAGTGTCCTCATTCCCGCTGATAGCACCAGGAGCGTACTGCGCAGGCCCAGTGTGGTCTGTGTCTGCACCATGCGCTCCTGGTGACATCAGGGGAAGCGAGGACACGGCAACACAGGCACAGTGGTTTTCAGACTTTAAAGTCTGAAATTCCACAAGTGACCTGGAGGCGGGGCTGGAGCATCGGTGAGTGGCTATGTGGGCACAGGATGCCTGCGGGGGACCATTAGAAGCCCCGGGTAAGTTCAACTCATTTTCGCCCGACCCCCCTACAGTATCCCTTTAAAGGACAACTGAAGTGAGAGGGAAATGGAGGCTGCCATATTAATTTCCTTTTAAACAATACCAGATACCTGACTAGCCGACTGATCTTTTATGCATCACTAGGGTCTGGATCCCACACCTCAAAACAAGCATGCTGCAAAGGTAGTCCAACATCTGACCTGTATGCTTGTTCAGGGTCTATGGCTAAAAGTATTAGAGGCACAGGATCAGCAGGACAGCCGGGCAATTTGCATTGTTTAAAAAGAAAATAAATATGGCAGCCAGTCTCTCTCACTTCAGTTGTCCCTTAAGCCAATGATGGCTAGCAGACTGTAAATCTTTATTAACCTCAGAAACTTACCAGCAAACTAGATTATGATTAAATGTGAGGACAAGGATTTTTAAGAAAAAACACTTGTTGGTATATACCAAAGATTATTTGGTTATTGGCTGCTTTAGAAGGCCAGGCACACCTAAATCAGATGACCGTGATGACCATACCTGAACATGTGATGTGCTTAGCAGATCAGCAAGCTCTAGTGCTTCTTTCTGATGGCTTGACTTCAGTACATGCTGCACCTAACGCAAGACAAAAACAAAACGCAATACTTTTTAAATGTTGAGGTTTCTGTTTTATGTATGGAACCTTTAAACCAAGTTAAAATGCATAGCCTAGTGGTATACAAACAGAAAGTGACATTACCTTCCAGAAGGCCTAGGCCCCTACCAAATGCAGAATAGTGCTGCAATGCATAAAGATTTTAGGGTCTGGATCTCAGGGTTACTACTAAGAGCACGTCTGAGAAAATCCTGATGACGAAACGAGTCACGTGGTATTGCTGACAACGGGAGCTTGCTCCGCCTCTCCTCCCCCATACTGCTACTGGTTAGCTGCAGACCGTTTCACCGTGCTTCAAAACACCCTGCTGTAAATGTGAGTCCCAGCAAAAAGATTTATCGGAAGCACAGGCTGCCACTTGAAAAGGACCCAATGAGCCACCCCGGTCACAGATTCTTTTGGGCCTCTACAAAAAAGCAAAGTGTTCCGAGAGGATTGCCAATATTCAATATTTTGGTAGCAATAAGTACATGCATATTGGTGGTGTAATAGAGGTATGTCGATTGGCATATGGAGGTGTAATGATTGTGCACAAAACCGCAATTGTCAGCTGGTTGAGGATCATGGACATTGGGCCCCAAGAATATCATTTCCTTCACAGATATTGAAGCGCACTCCTAAGATGGAAATTATTGGTTAAGGGCTGGTTCAGACGGACGCTTGCAGAGCGTTTACAGCCAGCGTTCAGGGCTTGGTGTTAAACGCTCCCATTCAAGTGAATGGGAGTGTTTGTACCAAGCTTTCAAGCGCGTTTGCACAAACGCGGCGTTCGGGTCCCGATTTTCCCTGGCGTTCAAGGAGCCCCTGGAAGCTACATGTAGCTTCCAGGGGCGGTTAACCGCGATGGCTAATGTCCCTCTAAGGGAAGAAAAAACGCAAACGCAACACGAACGCTGCTGAAAGCCCGCAACCGCGACGCCAACGAACGTGACGCCTCCAAACGTCCGTCTGAACCAGCCCTTAGTTAACCTATGAATCCTGCGGACAAACGGAGAAGCATCGGAGTACATTAAGGGATCACTCAGGCCGGAGGGGGCTGGAGGAAGCCCCAGGTATATATACACATTTTCTCTCCTGCCCCATCTCAGGTTTACTTTAAGGTTGAGAAGAGCAATAACAAAAAATTGGGTGGATATCCTGTACCTTGCTTTTGTTTACTACAAAGAGAGCTGCAGCTGGTTAATCTGTGTTCCCATTTATTACAACTAGGTGAAACATCTGGAAAAAGGGCCAGATACTTATCCCAGAGAAGACAAGTGATCTGGCCTGCTTAGTGTCCCAGCATTACCCTGCAGACTGAAAGGGTTGAAAACCTTGTAGCAGGTACAAGCATTTTACAATCACTACCAAGGATAACTGGACTTTAAATGCTGCATGGTTGTGAATCATTTTTGCTTTTCAGTCACATCTCTGATTGCAAGCCAATGATTTATTGATAGCACAAACCATAAGTAATACTGGTAAACGTGTACAATGCATAAAATAAAAAATAATCAACCTACCTCCTGAGTTAGCTTCTGGACATTTGGCATAAGTGGATAAGGAGGGCTAGCTTTGTTCATGTGGACAGCAACAGCATTGTGAATCCTAAGTGCATTCTGAAAGTCTTTATTTTGTGCTAAATGTAGAAGTACATACAAATCTTCCTGACTCTGGGAATCTACCAAGGTGTGCTGGATTTCTTTTAACGAACACAGTAAATCTTCCACTTCTGTAGAGGAAAAGCAGAAGAGAGAAGTACTTAACAATACATTACAACACATCATTACACTGCTAGAAAAAAACATTCACTCTGAACTATAATAGTCTACTGATGTCCAGGTATTCCATCTGCATACTAAGGATGTAAAAACTGAATTTGTTAATATAGTCTTTACCTTAAGATAAAAAGAAGAGTATTGAATAGACAACATGTATATAATGGATTAAAGTTGAATTCTTGGTCTAGCTGGATAAACTTTAAGAACACAATCCATTTCATATTTCTTTATAAAGAAAACTACGTTTAAATTTTAGATTGAGCTTTCAACTGTATCTTTAAAGGACACATGACTTGGGGCTTCCTCCAGCCCCTAAAAGCCTCTGTGTAAGGGCCAGTTTCAACTATTGCGTTGCGAAATCGCTGTGGCAAAATTCGCATACGGATGCGAAAATTTTCGTGCGCATTCGCATGAAAATTTGCATGGATGACGATGTATGCGAATTTAACCATGGCAATGCTGGCGTGCTTTTCCATTGATTTCATGCAAATTCGCATGAAAATTCGCATACCAAAACAGCATACAAATTCCCTATTAAATACATTAGCGGCGATTCGCCTGCATTCCACACGCAAGCGAATTCTAATGGCTCTGCCGTGCAGAAAAATCCTGCACAGAAAAACACACAGGAAAACTGACAAGTGGACAAGTGGAAACAGGCCCATTCACTTGTATTGGCTATGCGTATCTGCATGCAGGAAACGCATGCAGATTCGCGATAGTGGAAACGGGCCCTCAAGCGTGAATCAGATTGAATGAAAAGCAACTTAAATCAGGGCTGCTCTAGGGCACACACATATATTATATAGACACACACACACACACACACACACTAATAGGCATATAATGCAAAAAAAAAAAAAAAAAAAATGGGTCCTAAAATCTGGGCGATAAGTAATACTATGTAATTTTACCTTTCTTAATTAACCTACCTCTCATACTAACCCTCTGCAAGGTATGCCTAACAACCCCACCTCACCACTACTCCTAACGCTTACCTTTCCTACCTACACCTAACCCTAAGCTTCCCGCCAATGCCTAACTACCCTACATCCCAACACTAACCCTCCCATAACTAACCTCTAAATCTTAGGTGGGATTTCTAAAGGAATTTGATGGAATACAGTTTAGAACACTGACCAAGATAGCCTTTTACTACTCCATGCAATACAAACCTATGCAGTCCCTAAATAAGGCCATTCAGGCTTTTCCTACAGTTAATAGATAAAAGGATGGCCTTTATCCACTCAATGTTTAATGAAACAAAAATAATATTTATTTTTCCTAGACTTCTGTTGGATTTAATGACTTAATGGAAAAAAAAGTTGCATACAGGGTAGGAAACCCATGAAAGTTACTACTACTTCACAGTAACCACAATGAAAATGTCTTGTCCTCTGACGTAACTGCTTGCATTCTATTTCTGGCCTCACCCTACAACAGTCAGTATTCAATCATTAATGAGGTAAATACATATATCATTAGCTTGGTGCAAGTCCAAACTCCAGGTCTTCAGTTACAACCAAGTATAGCTTTTCCTGAGACAGGTAAAACTAACTGTGCACAGTACACACAGCAACCAGTCCCATTCACTGCTATTTCACTAAAAGTGTGTCACTTGTCTTGTGACATTTGTTAAGGGTAAAAAAAAAAAAAAATGTATTTTCTGCACTTGCGTCCATTTTTTCTCTATAAAAAGCATATAAAATTAAATAACTCTTGAAAACAAATATTACCCAAAGAAAGCCTAGAATGTCCTGGGAAAAAAATACTATATGTGTATCACTTTGATGGCATAAGTAATGAAAAAAGTTATTGCTGTATCAATAGTGACAGCTTCCCCTCCCCTTTAGATTGTAAGCCTTTGGCAGGGTCTACCACCCTTAATGTGTCCTCAATCTTTCAATCCCACCAATGACACCCTTCCCATGGAGTAACTCAGACTTTAATTGCTGGGTCTCTGTTAAAATCGCATGATCATGCATCTTATATCCTGTTTTCATGCATAACCTTGTGCTGTGCTACCTCTGTCTGTCACTCCGTTTACATTGTATGTATCCCTATGTATCCAGCACTGCGTAATATGTTGGCACTTTACAAATTAAATAAATATTAAATAATAAATTGTCAGTAGTGGACCTGAACTCTTGCACAGGACAGAAGGAAAAGCGAAATCCACCCTGTATGTATTTAAAGAGTTTAGCCTGTCTAATTCCCCCTCATCTGTGTCTAATCACAAGTTGTAATTTGATCTCTCCCCTGTCAGTTGACTGCCATGGCAGATAAGCTCATTTGAAAGCACAGAATGTTAAAGAACAACCAAGGTGACATGATGAGATAGACGTGTGTATGTACAGTGCCAAGCACACAAATAACTAGGCTGTGTTCCTTTCTTTCTTTTCTTGAAAGAGTTAAACATCAGGTATGCAAGTGACAGTTTCTGTCCGGGTCGGGACTGGGTCAGACTATAGTATAACCCTCACTGATAAGTAATTACAGCCATAAAACACTTTTATGTCAGTAAATGGCATCTTTAAGCAGAAAAAGGATAAAAAGGGTCAATAATTCATAGATCTGAGCTCTGGCAAACTTCAACAAATGTGTAATTGAGCAGAGACAATGAAACAGTAAAAATGTAAAAACTAGATTTCAACATAAAATAAAACCGTGGGATAGCTTAAAAAGTCATTTTTACGAGAGTGTATTTTCACCTCGGACTTCTTTTAACCACTCGGACGTCCTTTAACCACTTAAGGACCAGGCTCTTTCTTCCTGATTTGTGCTGCGTGGGCTCTCCAGCCCACAGCACAGATCAGGTTTGCAGCATGGCGATCAGACTTCCCCCACTAGGGGGATGTCCTGCTGGGGGGGGTCTGTTCGCCGCCGGCTATCTGGGATTTGTGGGGTGGGGGGCTCCTCAAAGCCCCTCTCCGCAGCGATTTCCGCCCTCTCTGCCCTTCCCTCCCTCTCCCTTACGCTGTGGGCGGCACAGGACGGCGATCCGTCCTGCGCCGCCTAGGATAGGCTTCAGCCTATCAGATGCCGGCGATCCCCAGCCAATCAGAGGTCGGGGATCGCCGATCTCCTTCATGATGTAAACATTTAGCCTGCGAGCCGCGATCGGAGGCTCACAGGCTGTTCACGGAGACACCCTCCGTGAACTGACATGAAAGGGCTCCATGGTAACACAACTTAGACCTGCCAACGCCTATCGGCGTTAGGTGGTCGTTAAGTGGTTAACAATAAGTCTGCTTTCATGAAAACAGGCAGTAGAGAGAGGATATTAATTGCAGGATTTGTATCAGCTGTAACAAAGACATGTTTTTCTTTAAAAGTCATTATGCTGTTGTGTATCTTTTAGAGCAGAGAGGAAGTTCTGAGTTCAGTTCCGCTTTAAAGGGGAAAAAAACCTTGGAATGCAAAGTGGTTAAAGACGCTTCCACTCATTTGAATGGACAGTGCTTGAACGAGGAACGCTGTGTTTAATACCCATGTCAACCAGCCATAAAGTAAATGAGGTTGTTAGAAGAACATTTCAGTCATCAGTAGTTTACAATGATGAGCATTATTTTCCTGACTGAGCACAGCCATTCTAAGGTCATTAACGAGAACTATGACTTTAATCTCACCGACTCCTGTAAACAGCAAGTCCAATGAGAACTGGCTTTAATGGAGACACACCCACACCCCTACCCACAGATGATGCAGATTGTTTTTACATTGTGTTGGCTTACTAGCAAGCCTTAATGACCTATAACTACATTATAATAGGTGGGAAATGAATTTAAAATATTGACAAATGTCATTGAGATTGACAGAGAGAGAGGTCAGGGAAATGGAACTAGTTTTTAAATCTTGTGACGAAAGGTAAACGTGAAAATTCTGTGTTAACAGCCATCTTTTACTGCATTAAATTTTATTTATTTTTTCAAATGTTATTTTATTGTATTTTTTTGCCTTTTATAGGAGACGGGGTCAATCTCCCCTTCTGGTCTAGTCATCATTTCAGTAGAAACTTCTCAGCAAAAAGCTCATCTGTAGTCAGAATGTATCCATTTGAATTCATCATTCTAATTACTGCTGAAATGTGCAGTGAGAGCACCAGACAGGCCGTCTAGGGAACAGTAAGGGCCCGTTCAGATCAGAAATGCGGATGGCTATGCGTGCGGAACGCGTGCAGACCGCAACGCGTACGAACGCATGGCCATCCGCGTTTGTGTGCGTTGCGTGGCTGATCCCATCACTGAAAAGTGAATGGGACAGCCACGCGTTTTTGCAAAATCTGCGTGCAGCATGCGTTCCCGGACCGCACAGGTCGGGAACGCATGCAGTGTGAACATCAGACATTGCACTCTATGCAATGTCTGATGTCGTGCGTTTTGGCCACCTGCACGCGTTTCCAAAACGCGGCTGGAAACGCGTGCAGTGTGAACGGGCCCTAAAGGCTTTTGAGAGTACAAAAATGTTTAAAGGACAAAAAGTGAAAGGTGTAATTTACACAAATAATGAAATGCCCAGTCCAATGGAACTTTATAGAGTTGTCTTTTATTTGCTAATGTTTAGTGCCAGAAGTCTTCGCAGATGCATAACTGAATATATATCCAGATGTGGTACAAGGTTTTAGAGCAGCATTAGGCAAACATAGCTCTACCATAAGGGCCCTTTTACACTTAATCAGTCGCTCTCAGTAATAACTGAAAGAAAACCGATTTTCAAAGTAATGCACATTTCCCTATGGCACCTTTCACACTAACGCGTTTTAACTGAAATCTTCTTCCCAATGCACTGCTATGGAAAAAACGCGGGTACTTCATTAGCCGGGCGCATCCGGCAGGTGGCGCTGTTGTTGCCAATTTCAATCATACAAGCTTCACGTAACAAAACTGTGATTGTAATCGCCGCAGGTGGTGCTAATTGTATTACTAGTTGACGTAACAATATGTCTATTAAGAAAGATTTCATTATATGACATAAGCCGGCGGCAATGTAACAGATCAAGCCGCCGGCTTCGTGTCTCGCTCTCCTTCCCCCTTGCCCTCTCTCCTATAGAACACTGGCAGCCCTGGGGATACTCGTGTGTCCCCCAGAGTCGTTTGTCGCAATAAAACAAGCAGGATTCCCTGCCGCGACGAACGACTCTGAGGGGACACGCATGTTGCCCCCCCCCGTGTACTATAGGAGAGAGGGCAAGGGGGGAGGAGAGAGAGACACGAAGCCGGCAGCTTGATCTGTTACATTGCCGCCGGCTTATTTGTCATTTAATTAACTTTTTTTTAATAGACTTGTTGTTACGTCAACTAGTAATACAATTAGCACCACCTGCATAGTTATTTTTGGTTGAAAAAAGACATACGTCCATCGAGTTCAACCAGCACAAAGTACAACTCCAGCCCGTCCCCCACATACCCCTGTTGATCCAGAGGAAGGCGAAAAAAAAACCCACAAGGCATGGTCCAATTAGCCCCAAAAGGGAAAAATTCCTTCCTGACTCCAGATGGCAATCAGATAAAATCCCTGGATCAACATCATTAGGCATAACCTAGTAATTGTAGCCATGGATGTCTCAACGCAAGGAAAGCATCTAAGCCCCCTTTAAATGCAGGTATAGAGTTTGCCATAACAACTTCCTGTGGCAATGCATTCCACATCTTAATCACTCTAACTGTAAAGAACCCTTTCCTAAATAAATGGCTAAAAGGTTTTTCCTCCATGCGCAGATCATGTCCTCTAGTCCTTTGAGAAGGCCTAGGGACCTGCGGCGGTTACAACCACAGTTTTGTTACATGAAGCAAGTATGATTGAAATTAGCAACAACAGCGCCACCTGCCGGATGCGCCCGGCTAACGGATAAGTACCAGAACGCGTACCAACGCGCACTAACGCACAGCAACTGATTAAGGGTAAATAGGCCCTAAGGACCCTTTAACACTTAATCAGTTGATGTGCGTTAGTACGCATTGGTATGCGTTAGTACACGTTTCTTCCATAGCAGTGCATTGTGAAAACGATTTCAGTTAAAACGGGTTAGTGTGAAAGGTGCCATAGGAAAACATGGGCATTACTTTGAAAATCTGTTTTCTTTCAGTTATAACTGAGAGCAACTGATTAAGTGTAAAAGGGCCCTAAAGGTGCAGGCATACTATCCAGTTGCTTTACAATGCAGGTGGCCATGCAGATTACAAAAGCCCATGGCATCCAAGCTCTATTTTGCTCAACTGACTCCTTAAAAAAAACAAAAAAAAAAAACACCTTTACTATGGGACAGCAGGGTGTTGCGCACAAAAGGCATGCAGCAGTGCGTTGTCGCAGTCTGATGATAATGCATAATGCACACTGATACATGTTGCTGAAATCTGCTCACCAATGCAACAGTGTGCCCAGAACCTAAAAGGCAGTGGTCCTTTAAAACTTTGAATTCAGAAAATAGTCACAAAAATCATAAAATTTAAAATATATGTAAACAGATAAGTACATTTCTTCCAGAATAAAATGAGCCATACATTACTCTTCTCCTTTGTTGCTGTCACTTACAATAAGTACTGAAAATCTGACAGAGCCGGTTTTGGACTTGCCCATCTCCTCATGGGGATTTCTCAGGGTTTTCTTTATTTTCAAAAGCACTTAGTGAATGTCAGTTGCTCCATCCAACTGCCCCCAAAATAGTGTGCAACGAGCACGGAGGCTGGCCAGCATCTCTGTATTAATCTTTTTCAAGGAGTGTCTTTAGAATAAACGCCATGCTGAGAACCCCCTATGGAGAGATGGACTAGCCCAATACCTGCACCTGCGTGAGCATGGCTACGCCTGTGCATTAGACCACACGAGGTTCTGTGCTACTCGGCAAACGCAGATGCGGTCGTGCATTAAGAGGACAGTGTTCGCATGGTCCCGGAGGATCCCTGGCAGAGGTCCAGAGGACGGCGTGAGAAGCCTTTGGAGGATCCAGTAGCATCTCCCTCCTTAGGTAAGTATTTGATTATTGACGCGAGGTACACCTTTGGATCTCTTTAAGCATCTATACAGCCAAGTTCCTACATTAGATGGCTCAAGCTACAGTCTATCTTACTAATTAATGATTCCTTCAGTAATAAACACTTGGAGTGTAGAGAAAAGGAGCAGGACACACCCTGCTGCCAAGGTGTACAATAGCCATTACCTCACAAATCATGCTGCCACAACAATCATCATTGCGCAAATGGTATTGTGCAGGTCCTCCTGATGCAGCACCTGGTGCTACACATGTATTAGCCAATAAATTGTATCATTCTGATTCAAATCCTCTTGCTTTTACATAAAACACTAAGCCCTGATACCAAACAGTTTCATCTTAGTTTCAGATATTACGGTTTCTCAGTGTGATGGGCCTTTGGTGTTCTTTTGAAAATGTTTCATCTGTAGCAATACACAATCAGTATCAGGTACTGTATAATAAATTGAAATAACACCTTCTACAGTGATGGGAATAAAGTATAGTAAACACTATTGCTAACCAGCTTAGTAACAGTTACCAGGGATCATCTTCCCCATTGAACATTAAAGGAACACTGGGGGGGGGGAATGAGTTGAACTTACCCGGGGCTGAAAATCACTGCGCCTGTGTTGCCGTGTCCTCGTTCCCGCTGATGTCACCTGGAGCGTACTGCGCAGGCCCAGTATGGTCTGTGCCTGTGCAGTACACTCCTGGGGCCATCAGCGGGATCGAGGACACGGCAACGCAGGCGCAGTGGTTTTAAGACCTTAAAGTCTGAGATTCCAGAAGTGAACCAGAGGCGGGGCCGGAGTATCGGTGAGTGGCTGTGCGGGCACAGGATGTCTGCAGGGGACCATTAGAAGCCCCGGGTAAGTTCAACTCATTTTCCCCCGACCCCCCTACAGTGTTCCTTTTAAGTGCTGCTCAGCTATAGTAAAGTAACATTTCTGGATAGGGGTTAATCACCATCTACCATGGTTGTTACAGCTGACTGCACATGTGTGCACATCTTAAAGCGAACCTGTGATTTAAAAAAAAAAAAAAACGTTAGATACTTTAGAAGATGGAAGCCTCTTTGCCGTCCGTGAAAGAGCATGGCTGCATTGCACAGGCGCACTGGCGGCCCACCCAAACATAGTAGCTCAGAGAAAAAGGCTGTGCACAAATGGCTCCTTGCTACTGCACAGGTAGCCTTGCGCCTGCAAAGTGTGACAAACACGGATGTGAGCTTGGTCGCGTAAACCTATTCAACAAGCCTTTGTTCAGTGCGTCCTAGCAGCGATGGAATTGGCAAGCTCTAGGGCATACATGTCAAACTCCGGCCCGTACGCCAAATCTGGCCCTCAAGTGGTTTCCCCACTTTGCATTATGCTTGGCCCACTCTAGACTAATAGGGAAGATACATTGGAGTTGAAGCTCTAGAACACCAGGGAAGCCATGAGTGAAGTAAGGGGACAGCACTAAAGACTAGAGAACTGTATAGGGGAGGCTGGGGTCCTTTAGACTCCAGAGAATTGTATAGAGGAGGGTGGGGGCCTCTAGACGCCAAGGAACAGTATAGGGGAGGGAGGAGGACCACTAGACACCATGGAATAGTATAGGGGTTGGGGGGGCATTAGACACCAGGGAACTTTATAAGGGAAGAAGGTGGTCAGTAGACATTGATGTTGGCCTGTGACTAGGTCGCAGTGTACAATTTTGGCCCATTTTGTATTTGAGTTTGACACCCCTGCTCTAGGGGTGTGGTCCAGAAACTTCCCTCTATGGAGGTAAGAAACTAACTTTTCACCAAAATTTGCCTACACTGCCTTTGGTACACTGAAGCTGATAAAAGACTGATAATGTGATCATTTAGGGCTGAGCTACACTGTTGAGGGCTTTGCGATCTGTCACCACTGCGTTCACGTTTGAAAAAAAGCACTCCCACCTACTTGCGTTCAAATCATGGCAAAATCAGCACAATTCCAACGCAAATCAATGGGGTGTTTTTTTTTTAAAAGCAGCGCGGACAGATCACAAAGCCCTTAGTAGTGTAGCTCGGCCCTTAAGGGATTTTGTGCTGTGGTATCGCATATCGAGTTAAAGGGATACTGTAGGGGGGCTTGGAGGAAAATGAATTGAAATTACCCGGGGCTTCTAATGGTCCCCCACAGACATCCTGTGCCCATGCAGCCACTCACCGATGCTCTGGCCCCGCCTCCGATTCACTTCTGGAATTTCAAACTTTAAAGTCTGAAAGCCACTGCGCCTGCGTTGCAGTGTCCCCGCTTCCCCTGATGTCACCAGGAGCGCATGGTGCAGGCACAGACCATACTGGGAATGTGCAGTATGCTCCTGGTGCCATCAGCGGGAGTGAGGACACGGCAATGCAGGCACAGTGGTTTTCAGAGTCTGAAATTCCAGAAGTGAACCGGAGGCGGGGCCGGAGCATTTGGGAGTGGCTGCGTGGGCACAGGATGTCTGTGGGGGACCATTAGAAGTCCCGGGTAACTTCAACTAATTTTCCCCTGACCCCCCTACAGTGTCCCTTTAAAAGTTATCCCTTTTAATAGAACAAACCTGTTCTAAATGGCAAAACATAAGAAGTTGCTGTATAAGGGCCTGTACACACTGCTGCGCTTTTCAAAATCGCATGCAATTTTTAAATCGCAAGCCTTAATGAGAATAGAAAAAGCGCATCGCACCAGTGTGTACAGGTCTTCACGATTTTCATTATTTTTCAAAAGGCCTTGTGATTAAAAAGCGCATGCGATTTGAAAAGCGCAGCGCAAGCGCAGCAGTGTGTACAAGCCCTAAAGGTACATACAAATGCACAATGTAGCCCATAAGAGCAGTACAGACGTATGCACTGTTTAATGGTGAGGGAAGGAGGGATGACCAGTCAGCGCATCATAGAGCAGCCTCCAACACAGGGTAAGCGCAAGAAAAATGCGCCAGTATATCTGTGTCATTTAGAGATGCAGCATGCTAGTGACATTTTGGGAGACCTGTACAAACACCTCAGTTCCCTCTAGCATGCAAACGAGGCTTTACAATATAAAATATAAAGGGGGTTTGAAATTTAAGAAATAAGTGTCCAAGCATTTCTCACTGCATTTAAGAATCTGATTACAGAAAAAAATCCGTTTATGTGAAATGGTTATAGACCAGAAAATGCGAGTGAACTCGGTCCTTCTGGGTCTGGATACTAGACACTACCAGCAAACTTGGAGTTAAACAAAAGGGGTTACTTGTAACAATACAGAGTCAAGGGCATCACATTAGAGCAAGCAATGTTTCTAACTGTTATCTCTAACAAGAACATGCTGACATTGCCAAGCACAGCATAGCCTCAGCTTGAATGGTTTTTTCACCAACAGTAAAATAAGGACCATTTTATGAAGTAGAGAATACGTAAACTTGTGTCTTATTGTTTGTTTGACTATAAGAAGTCAGGCTGCAATGCACTGGCACATACAATAAGGTCAGAGCCCAAAGCACTGAATTTCATGTCATGAAATAATATTCCCATAGCCCACCTATAACCCCTGGCAAATTATTTCCCTGCCTTCAGATTGGTGTGGATAGGTGATGCAGAAGTGGTGAAAAGAGGTCACCACATGTGTGCACAGCTCAAAGACTGGGAAGGCTCAGCCAGAATAGAGGGGTCCAGAGGCAGCACCTGGAGTGGTGAGAGGAGGTGGAGGGAAGCAGAGGATTCTACTTGGGCCTCTTTCACAAAGGGTGTTGAACTAAGATTGTGTTTCGCCGTCTGCAATTCAATGAAGCCAAATGGCTGTATTTATAACCCCAAGGAAATAAAAATTTAAGCTGCAGTGCATTTATCCAACAAGAAACCACACTCAGAAGGGACAACGCGACAGACACCACTGTACTGTCTGTGCCTAGTACTAGCAAGAGCCGGCTTGTTCCAATTAAATGAGCGCTGCATAGACGGCAAATGTTATCTGTGGCTATAGAAGCGCCCGAGGGCAACTTGGATGCCTGTGTGCCTGATAATTATCGCTTTGTGCAGCATAAATATTGGCGAAGGTGACTTTTAGCGGCAAAGGCGGCACAGATATCTGGGGCAATTGGTATGTCGGTTAGGGATAAGGTGCCCATTAACTATACAATTTTTTCACCAAATGCAATCTTTCAATGCGATTTTAATGTTCGAGTTGCATAGAAAATTCACAGTTTATGAAGGCAATCAATAAAGAACAATTCTTTGGTTGATTACTAAATGGAATAAAAAAAAAATCAAATTAGAAGAAAGAATAGTTCAGTGAATGTGAACAATTGATAATTGGCTTCTGATTAGTTACGATAGGTCAAATCGCATTGAAAGATCGCATCCGATGAAAAAAAAAATTGTACAGTTAATAGCTATAGATACTATAGTATAGATGCCCCCCCCCCCCCCTCCAGCAATCCCCAGTGCCATTACTCACCAAGCCCCTCACCAGCAGCGATTGCAACAGCTCCGATCGCAGACCCGGTCTTTTCTGTATGGGGTGTCATGAAGTTGACGTCATGGCGCAGACTCCCAATATGCTCCATACATAGAAGACCAGGGCTGCTTGCGGCGGGGATGCTGCGATAAGAGCTGCTGCAGTTGCCACGAGTGAGAGGTTCGGTGAGTAATAGCACTGGGGATTGCTGCAGGGAGGTTTCAGGGGCTGAGGGGCACCTCCACTATAGTATCTATAGCTAGATACATTTAGTTGGGACCACTATAGCTAGCTTACTTAGTCTGAGGACACTTAAGGTGGCCATATATCAGGTGACTTGGCGGCCAATCAACCATCCAATTCGATTATTATAATCAAATTGGATGAAAATCGGTGCAGCCACGTGAATGCCCGACCGACAATGCAACCAATTTCAGGGCAAAAATTGGTTGCATTCTCAATCGCGCATGCTGTAAGAAGTTGCTGGATTGGGTGCGCGGCGGTAACGGCATGCAATTTCCCGATGAATGACAAGTGCAACTAAACCCCCAACGCTGTCCTCCCTAATGTGAATGTCCCCGATACAAACGTATACATTGCCTCTCCGTGGCCTCCGCTTCTCCCCCCCTGGCTTCAGTCTCTGCATTCACGCACGCCCCATGTGGTTTCCTAGTAAGGGTGCACGCCCCATGTGGTTTCCTAGTAAGGGTGCACGCCCCATGTGGTTTCCTAGTAAGGACGCATGTCACACTCGCACACCCTTACTAGGAAACCACGTGGGGTGCGCATGTATGCAGAGACGGAATCCCGGATGCCAGCGGGGGAAAAGCGAAGGCCGCAAAGAGGTAATGTATACATTTACGGACACGGGGGACAGAGGCACAGCAGCGCAACAACTGCCGATTCCCGAGACATTTCACGCTGAAATTTATCAGGAATCGACCTGTGGTGTATGGGCAGCTGACAGATCTCTCTCTTATCAGATTCTATAAGAGATTTGTCTCTTGGTCCAATCTGCCCATACATCGCTAGATGTATGGGCACCTTTATACTAGGAATTTTTACTGGGGACACCTATACCTGGCTTCCTATATTGGTGGCAAATATACCCGGCTACCTATACTGGAGCACCTACAGTGGGATGTGAAAGGTTGGGCAACCTCGTTAATCATCATGATTTTCCTGTATAAATCGTTGGTTGTTACGATAAAAAATGTCAGTTAAATAGATCATATAGGAGATACACAGTGATATTTAACCACTTGCCGACCGCCCACTACCTATGGGTGTCAGCAAAGTGGCACGCCCAGGACCGCCTAACGCCCATCGGCGTCGGCTCCTGGGGGACTGAAAAGCCGGCGATCGCGCGCATAGATGCGCACGCATCCGCCGGCATTAGGCTCCGCCCACCCACGCTGTCAATCCGCCGGCTATTTAGAAGCGTCGGCGGGTTGTTAACCCCTCGATCGCCGCGTGCAAAGTGTATAATACACTTTGTAATGTATACAAAGTGTATTATGCAGGCTGCCTCCTGCCCTGGTGGTCCCAGTGATCGAGGGACCACCAGGGCAGGAGGCAGCCCCCCTAGTAAACACAATTACACTGATCCTGCCCCCTGATCCCCCCCCCCCCCCCCCGTGATCACCCCCTCAGACCACAGTTTGCACCCAATCACCCATCACTCACCCCCTGTCATCTGTCAATGCTGTATTTTAGATCAGGTCCTAAAATGCCCCCTGGGGGCTCCTGATCACACACACACACACACACACACACACACAGATCCTCCCCAGACTCCCCCTGTGTACTGTATACATCTACTCTCCCCTGTAATCACCCACTGATCACCTGTCAATCACCCATCAATCACTCCCTGTCACCACCACCCATCAGATCAGACCCTAACCTGCCCCTTGCAGGCAACCAATTACCCGCCCACATCCTCAGATCGCCCTTAGACCCCCCCCTCCCCCCGATAACCTCGCCAGTGCATTGCTTCCATGTATTCTCCCTTTTAATCACACCCTGATCACCTATCAATCACCCAGTCACCACCTGTCGCTGCTACCCATCAGATCAGACCCTAATCCACCCCTTGCGGGCACCCAAACACCCGCCCACACCCTCACCCGCAGACCCCCCTTATCACCTCCCCAGTGCATTATTTACATCTGTTCTCCCCTCTAATCACCCATCAATCCCCCTGTCAATGCTACCCATCATACCCATCAGATCAGACCCTCATCTGCCCCTTGCAGGCACCTAATCAACCGCCCACACCCTCAGATCGTCCTCAGTCCCCCCCCCCCTGATCACCTCCCTAGTGCATTGCTTGCATCTATTTCCCCCTCTAATCACACCCTGAGACACCCATCAATCACCTGTCACCGCCTAGCTAGCTTACTTAGTCTGAGGACACTAAAGGCTCATACACACATCAGACTATAGTCTTTGGAAACTGAAAGATCACAGACCAATCTTACCACCCTTCATGTAGTATGAGAGCCATACTCTAGTCTACACAGTCTATTCTATGGAGCTGAACTCACCATCAGAAAAAAAAATCTTTGCAAGATGCTGCACACACAGATGCTGTACAGACACAAAAGATCAGTATCTGCAAAAGATCTGTTTCTGCCAAAGATCCGTTCCTGCAAATTGCATTCATAGTCTATGAGATCTGCAGATCCCATACACACCTTGTTTAACTGACATTCATCTGCAGATCAGACAATCATCTGCAGATCTGAAAATCCACCCTGGAGGATCTGATCTGCAGATGAATGTCTGTTAAACAAGGTGTGTATGATGATCTGCAGATCTCAGACTATGAATGCATTTTTCAGGAACAGATCTTTTGCAGATACCGATCTTTTGAATGTCTACAGCATCTTTATGTCCAGCATCTTGCAAAGATTTCTGTCTGATGAGGAGTTCGGCTCCATAGAAAAGACTGTGTAGAGTATGGCTCTCATACTACATGAAGGGTGGTAAGATTGGTCTGTGATCTTTCATTTTCCAAAGACTATGGTCTGATGTGTGTATGAGCCTTTAAGGTGGCCATATATCAGGTGACTTGGCAGTCAACCATCCAATTCTAGCTATAGTGGTCCCAACAGAGATATTTCTCCCACCCAGCATGGGTATGTGTAAAAATACACCCCACACATTCCACATGTGACACTTTTTTGCAGCCCAAGGTGCGCTAAGGGGCTTACAATTTAGCACCCCCAAAATGCCAGGACAGTAAACACCCCACAAAATGACCCCATTTTGGAAAGTAGACACCCCAAAGTATTCAGAGAGGGGCATGGTGAGTCCGTGGCAGATTTCATTTTTTTGTCACAAGTTAGCAGAAATGGAAACTTTTTTTTATTTTATTTTTTTGTCACAGTGTCATTTTCCACTAAGGGCCTGTACACACTGCTGCGCTTGCGTTGCGTTTTTAAAAACGCAAGGTCTTTTGAAAAATAATGAAAATCGTGATGACTTGTACACACTGGTGCGATGCGTTTTTAAAAAAACGCAAACGCAGTGCCTGCTGCGCTTTTTTAAGCGCAGCGCATGAAAAACGCATTAAAAACGCATGCGCTTGCGTTTTTGCCTGCGTTTTTTCAGAAGTCAGTATCCCAGAAGACTCTGCAATCTCCTGATTCCTGTTGAAATGTAAACTAGAAAAAAAAACAAAGGATTCTTTAGCCAATCAGCAATTACAAGAAAAACGCAAACGCACAAAAAACGCAGGCAAAAGCGCATGCGTTTTTAAAACTACAGGCACTTTAAAAACGCATGCGCTTGCGATTTTGCTTGCGTTTTTCAGTGTGTACAGGCCCTTACATGACAGGTGCTCAGAAAAGTCAGAGATGCTTCAAAATGGGAAAATTCACTTTTTGCACCATAGTTTGCAAACAATATAACTTTTACCCAAACCAATATACATACACTTATTGGATTTTTTTTTTTAATCAAAGACATGTAGCACAATACATTTGGACAAAAATGTATATAGAAATGTTACTTTATTTGAAAAATGTCAGCACAGAAAGGTAAAAAAAAACATTGACAAAATTCATGTCTTTTTTGATGAATATAATAAAAATTAAAAATCACAGCAGCAATCAAATAGCACCAAAAGAAAGCTGCATTAGTGACAAGAAAAAGAGGTAAAATTCATTCAGGTGGTAGGTTGCATGACCGAGCAATAAACCGTTAAAGCTGCAGTGGTCTGAATGGGAAAAAAAAGTGTCTGGTCCTTAAGGGGTTTGAAGACTGCAAAGACATGACGTTTAATGGATTTACAGAACGTGTGCAATAATTGTTTAACCACTTCCCAACTGAGGGGTTTTACCCCTTCAGCATCCGAGCAATTTTCTCCTTTCAGCGCTCCTTACATTCATTCGCCTATAACTTTATCATTACTTATCGCAATGAAATGAACTGTATCTTGTTTTTTTCGCCACCAATTAGGCTTTCTTTAGGTGGCACATTATGCCAAGAATAATTTTATTCTAAATGTGTTTTAATGGGAAAATAGGAAAAAAAACATTTTTCAGTTTTCGGCCATTATAGTTTTTAAATAATGCATGCTACTGTAATTAAAACCCATGAAATGTATTTGCCCTTTTGTCCCGGTTATAAAACCATTTAAATTATGTCCCCATCACAATGTTTGGCGCCAATATTTTATTTGGAAATAAAGGTGCATTTTTTTCAGTTTTGCGTCCATCCCTAATTACAAGCCCATAGTTTATAAAGTAACAGTGTTGTACCCTCCTATTTATGTATTTTTTTTAATTGTAAATTTTTTATTTTTTTTTTAATTACAAAAAAAAAAAAAAAATGGGGAGTGTGGGAGGTAATGAGTTAATTTTTTGTGCATAAGTAATGTGTGTGTGTGTGAAAAATAGTTTAGGGTGTAGTTTACTATTTGGCCACAAGATGGCAACAGTTTAATGCGACCTCCAAGCGTCCTTCCGGAAGCTTGGAGGAAGTACAAAGAGGCTGGGATTTTTTTTTCTTTTTCACAATGATCGCGCTGCTTAGCGAAAGCAGCAGATCATTGCGGGGGCAGAGATCAACGAACGGGAATGTATTTTCCCGTTCATTGATCTCCGGGCGAGCGGGCAGCGGCGTGCACGATCGCGGGAGTGCGAGCGGGAGAGCCGACAGCGGCGGTACGTGTATCTACGCTCCAGGCGGGGAAGTGAAGTCCAAAGGAGTGTAGATATACTGTACGCGGGCGGGGAACTAGTTAAACAAAATTAGGCAGGCGCATAAATAAAAAAAAAATGAAATCAATATTTAGTAGATCATCCTTTTTCAGAAATTACAGCCTCTAAACGCTTCCTGTAAGTTCCAATAACAGTCTGGATTCCGTTTGAAGGTATTTTGGACTAATCCTCTTTACAAAACAACTAGTTCATTCAGGTTTGATGGCTTCCGAGCATGGACAGCTTTCTGCAACTCACACCACAGATTTTCAATTGCCGGTATATTCAGGTCTGGGGACTGAGATGGCCATTCCAGAACGTTGTACTTGTTCCTCTGCATGAATGCCTTAGTGGATTTTGAGCAGTGTTTAGGGTCGTTGTCTTGTTGAAAGAGCCAGCCCCGGAGCAGCTTCAGTTTGTCACTGATTCCTGGACATTGGTCTCCAGAATCTGCGGATACTGAGTGGAATACATGTGTCCCTCAATTTTGACAAGATTCCCAGTCCCTGCACTGGCCACACAGCACCACAGCATGATGGAACCACTACCATATTTTACTGTAGGAAGCAGGTGTTTTTCTTTGAATGCTGTGTTTTTCCCCATGCATAACGCCCCTTGTTATGCCCAAATAACTCCATTTTAGTTTCATCGGTCCACAGCACCTTATTCCAAAATGAAGCTGGCTTGTCCAAATGTGCTTTAGCATACCTCAAGTGGCTCGGTTTGTGCTGTGGGTGGAAAAAAGGCTTCCTCTGCATCACTCTCGCATTCAGCATCTCCTTGTGTAAAGTGTGCCGAATGATTGAACGATGCACAGTGACTCCATCTGCAGCAAGATGATATTGTAGGCCTTTGGTGCTGGTCTGTGGGTTGACTGACTGTTCTCACCATTTGTCGCTTCTGTCTAGACCATTTCTTGGTCTGCCACTTCGAGCTTTAACTTGAACTGAGCCCGTGGTCTTCCATTTCCTCAATATGTTCCTAACTGAGGAAACAGAGAGCTGAAATGTCTGAGACAGCTTTCTGTATCCTTCTAGGAGAAGTCAACCATGATGGTGAAAAATCTTTGTCTTCGGGTCATTTGAGAGTTGTTTTGAGACCCCCATGCTGCTACCCTTCAAAGAAAATTAAAAAAGCCCCCCTTAAATACTCTTTCTCATAACTGGATTCCCCTGTGTATGTAGGTCAGGGGTCACTGAGCATACCAAGTCAATTTGAGTTCCAATAATTAGTGCTAAAGGTTTTGGAATCAATAAAATAACAGTGCCCACATTTATGCACCTGCCTACTTTTATTCAAACTATTGTACACTTTCTGTAAATCCAATAAACTTAATTTCCCCTTCTCAAATATGTGTGTCTTCTATATGATATTTAACTGACCCTTTTTTATCGTAACAACCAACGATTTATACAGGAAAATCATGACGATTGACAAGGTTGCCAAAACTTCTGCATCCTACTGCATACCTGGCTACCGTTACTGGGGCACATATACTTTGCTACCTATACTGGGGGGATCTATACCTGGCTATCTATATTGGTGGCACCTATATCTCGCTAACCTGTACTGGGACACCTATAGCTGGCTAACCTATACGGATGGCACTTATACTCACCATTGGCATGCTGATCCCTCGCTGTGTACCTCCGATAATGACATGTTCCCCGGGGATCAGTGTTGATGATGCCAGGGTGATGCAGTGTCAACATCTGGCGGCAAACGAATCTATTTTTTTGTATTGATTACAATAAACTGCAGGAGAATCAGAAGACAGATGTGCACCACACAGTGGGCGACACAGGACAGGTAATGTATAAATGCACACACAGGGGTACATTTATACAATAGGGGGCAGTGGCAAGGCCGTGGCCGATTCCTGAGAGATTTCATGCTGAAATTGATCAAGAATCGGCCTGCAGTGTATGGGCATCCAACAGATCTCTCTCTAATCTGATTTGATCAGAGAGAGTAATTTAAAAAAAATCTACCTTATGAGGGTCAAATATTGGTGTTGACTTGTACACAAGGTTGATATATTTGAGTACATACAGTAGTTATTCTACCGATATTCCACTAGCGGCTATCCTGGCACCCAAATTTAGGCCGCTCTTTTTACATGTATGCACTGACAGACATTGGGTTCAGCATTTTTCAGCCTCCCATGTCAAAAAGGCCTCAAGGCTCCTGTCCAGCCTTAGTAAAAACAGAAAGGGACCAGGATAGTTAAGCTCCAGTTTATCCATGCCATATTGAAGGTACAATTAAAAAGTATAAAACTCATTTAGCAAAATGACTAAATATTTACACACATTCTGAAGGTTTTCCTTCAGACACAGATCTAGAAAAAAGAAATCCAATTCTCTGCCATTCATATGTTATAGTGGATACTGGGATAGACATTTTTAAAGCACTTCTCAAAGCTATGAAAAAGCAAGCTCTGGGGATGAGAGGACCAGGTTGGTGGGGTGTTGGCTCACACTGCAACCAGAAAAGCAGAATATTATGGTTAGTCATACAATAAATTAACTAATCCTAGCCCAGGAGTAGAAGTGGCTGCCAAAATACAAGTCAAACGGTCAATTATGGGTCATTACCGCTAATGACTTTGCAGAAATGTAAATATAGGCAGGATTCATTAGAGCAACTTTAGAAAGTCATCACTAAAGTGGTACAAAGATATTTACAGGGGAATTGCACTCCCTGGCATAACACTAAGAAAGTTGTTTCCATGGAAGTAGTACATAATTCATTAGCAACGTTTTTTGGTGAAAAAAAAAATAAGTACTGTGGTCATGCAGAATGGTCCATTGTCCTTCAGTACTTTCTGCAAGGTGAAATGAAACAATCTGCTAACCCACTTAGTAACTTTTCATTAACAAATTGTTCATCTATAAAGGTTAATAAATGCTTTGTCTATAAAAGGTCATCATAGTGTGGTTAGATCAGAGATTAAATTTTGACTATAGATCGACCTTGGTTTATAACGTACTAGCAGATTGGTGCCCGTTGGGCACAGTGAATGGCGGAAAACAATGCAATATTGCAAAATCTGCTAGCAGATTGGTGTATGTTGGGCTCAATGGAAGTCAGAGCATAGTACAGGATATAGGAAAGTGTACAGTGCAGGGATGTGCAATGTCTGTATTAGCATATAGAGGTAGTCCCCAACTTCTGAACGACTGGCGATCTGCCGCGATGACGTCACGCAGTTTGGGGACTACCTGTGCCGCCATGAAAGAGATGAGATTGTTGCGGCTTCCACTGTGCATACTCTGCTTAAGGGAACCGGGCACAAGGGGAGCAAAACAGGGAGATGGGTGGAGGCACACGGGAGATACATGGAGGCGCACGAGAGGCACAATGGACACACAAGGAGGCACAATGGACACGCAAGGAGGCACAATGGACACGCAAGGAGGCACAATGGACACGCAAGGAGGCACAATGGACACGCAAGGAGGCACAAGGGAGACCAGGATACACAGAGAGGGGGGACACTGGAGGCACAGTATTTAGACTTAAGAACAGATTCATGTTAAGAACGAACCTACGGTCCCTATCTCGTTTGTTAACCGGGGGCTACCTGTAGTACAGGGGTGAATGCAGAGGGAGCTGCAAAATCATGAACATTTGGGCAAGTGCAGCATTGGGTAAGTGTATTGATGATGTTTATAATGTATGAGTAATGGCTTATGCATATTGTTGTGTTGCAGTGCCAATTTCAACAAGGTGCAGCAGGGTGTAATATGATCATACATGTGCACTGTGTAGCAGTGTGTTGAGATAATATGTTGCCACCTGCGTTTCTGTGAGCAAGCTTGATGTCAGGCTGTTTTATTATTACCAGGAAAAAAATGAAGCAAACAATAAAAGGACAGGAAAAATGAAAGAAACACAGTCACAGTGTAATGAATGGTCAATCATTTGGAGTGCATGCATATGTGATATTGGGTACATGTTAAACAATTAATACTGTAGAATCCCTTTATAGTAAACATCAAGAGATCATAAAAAGTAGTTTACTATATCAGAATTGGTCATACACTGTATATTTATTTAAACATGTGCTGGGACCAGAAGACTGAGTTTACTATATTGACAGGTTTACTATATAAGAGTTTACTATAATGAGATTCTACTGTATTAGAAGTTGTGGGAAAATAGAAATTGTTCATCATTTGCCCGTACTGATGTATGAAAGGGTTAAGTCACTGAGTGTGTGCCCTGTGCATTTTCTTGCAACCCCTGCCATTCAGATAAGGGAAGGCCTGTGTCTAGTTTGGAAGGAGAAATATCTAGTTTTGGAGAAGCACACCTAAGGGCCGGTTCACACTTGCGGTTCTCTGCCAAACGGACCGGATGACCTGACCGGATCGGAACCGTACGGTTCTGATCCGGATCCGATCCGGATCCGGTCAGGTTGCATCAGGTGTTCATCAGGATGCGATCCGGATCCGTTTGGCAAAAGATAGTAGAAATAGAATAAAAATGTTGGGGTCTGGGAGGGTGGCAGAAGGTGGACCTGTGGAATCAGGCCCTCCGCTGTTTAGCACTCACCTCCACCTCCGACATACTGCCAACATCTCCAGCACGTTTAAAGTCACTGCTGCTCCACTCCAAAATGCTTGCCCATGTGTCCCCATCCAAAATCGCCGCTACAATACGCATAGGAAGTGGGGTAGAACATCCGGATTTTTAGCCAGTGTGTTGTGCGCTCTCCGGTTCTTATTGGTTTGTATTGGCCGGATGGTGCAGTCCGGCTCCGCTCCGGATACGGCTGCCGGAGGAGCCGGACCAAAAAATAGCGCATGTTGGGTCTTATGCCGGAGTCCGGATCCGGTCCGGACGAAACGGACGCATGTGAACGGATGCATAGGCTTTCATTGCTATGCCGTGCGTCCGTTCCGTCCGTTCTGCATGCGGTCCGGCTCCGGCACGGCGATTCCGGACGGCGACCGCTAATGTGAACCGGGCCTTACCGTGTGTAGTTGGGTGCATAGCCTGGATGCAAAAGCCACATCAGCCCAGCATGCAAAAATCAAGTTCGGCTAGCACACCAATATTAGTATTCCAGGATGTTTATTCCTTATTGTATGCACAACAGGACAATTGTTTCTGGGCCACGGAGGGTCCCCTTCATCAGATAAGTGCAGACATTTTTTTAGTTTGGAAGGAGGTGGGGGTAGGCAGCTCAGGTCAGACACACAGGTGGAGTAAATGTAAAAAGTGAATGACATGCACTATGATATTGAAGTTAGTGAAGATGAGAAGCCTGAAATTGTGTGACCTGTATAAATAGCAGGTATGCAATATGTTTTGTTACTGGCTACACGTGTTATAGTTTGTTTCATTACAGTGTATGGAGATTTGTGCCATTTATTGTGCTGCTTCAGTATTAAGGTAAAGGTGGCCATACACGATTCAACCAAAGCGATAGATTTAGCCATGTTCTATTTAAAGCATTAAGACCAGTTCTTATGTGTCGGAAACTAGCCATCAGCATGCAATAACTTTGAGAGACTGAAGCAAAGAGCCAATAGAAAAAGCCTCCCCTCCCGCTACTCTGGCTGGATGGTGTAAGTGGTGGCTGGATGGTGTAATGGTTAAGGGCTCTGCCTCTGACGCAGGAGACCAGGGTTCGAATCTCGGCTCTGCCTGTTCAGTAAGCCAGCACCTATTCAGTAGGAGACCTCAGGCAAGTCTCCCTAACACTGCTACTGCCTATAGAGCGCGTCCTAGTGGCTGCAGCTCTGGCGCTTTGAGTCCGCCAGAAGAAAAGCGCGATATAAATGTTATTTGTCTGGTCTCTACTCTCCTTATTGGTTCCATTATGTTCTCTCTCCCCATGCTAGCAGAGAAGAGAGCCAGCACGAAAGAGATTTCCCCTGCAGCCCTTTAGACAGTAACCCTTTAGATTCCTGTTTGAAGATGCCGAGGAGCAACTAGCAAAATCATTTAAGCAAGGAGTGTTTGATGTTTATGTATGAAAAGTTTGTGTATGATGGTGTATTTTCAGTGTTAGGAAAAGGTTGCTGTAACATACTGTATGTGTGATGATGGTGAGGTTTGTAAGTTTCTGTTAATTTAATGCCTTGTACACACCATGCAATTTTCCCATCAGAACAACAGGAAATTTCCCACGTTTGATAATTTCTAGCTTGTCCCAGCTCCTTCCAATCAACAAAGGGATAGATTGTGTGCAGTGGTGATCTCCAAATCAGTCTCTTTCTCGCCCGACAGCAGATGGGACATGCTAGAAGTTATCGAATAATGGGCAATTTCCACTTGATCTGATGTAAAAATGTTATGGTGTGTACCAGCCTAAGGGCCTGTATCTACTCGTCAGTTTAGCTGCCTGAGTTTTCTGACCGTTTTGTATTGCGGTTAATTATTTTTTATGCATGTGAAAAACGCATTCATGTTTGAACTAGCCCATTGATTAACATTGGTTGCAGTTTTACTGTGCAGAAAATACACAGAAAAACTGACAAGAGGAGATAGGCCCAAAGGCTTCCACAAGCCCCATGTGGTTGGTTGGCTCCCTCACCGTCCTTTCCATCCTATTCCCTCTCCCGTGATAGCTGTTGGCATTTCTGTCAGCAATAAATGTCATTTCCAGATCATCACTATCACTGGACGCAAACTATTTTTTCTGCAAGTTAAGATGGGACAAACTACACATCTGGATCTGTTGTCCAAAGTTTAATCACATTTTGTTAAAGGGAATTTGAAATGAAAACCTTATGAGATAATGATTTGTATGTTTAGTACAGCTAAGAAATAGAACATTAATAGCACAGATATGAGTCTCATATTGTTTCCAGTACAGGAAGAGTTGAGAAACGTCAGTTATTTATGCAAAAGGGCTTCTCTGACCAAGCTTGGTCAGCTACAGTGCTGTTTTCTGAAGCACTTATCTCAACCAGTCTCTCACGGTTTCTTATTAGTTTAACCCTTTGGGGACTGGCTGCCTAACCCCCCTTAAAGACCAGGCTATTTTACATGTGGGGGGGGGGAGGTGTCAGGCAGCTGGATCACCAGTATAGCATGATGGGCATGGTGTAGCCCGGTGTCCTCCGAAATGCCAGCAGCCTTCACTCACCTCCCAGGCTCCAGTGATGAGCAGCTCTAGCCCCCGCTCATACTGCCGCTAAGTTCCGGGTCACGGCTTCATGACCCGACATTTACACCAGTGCAAGCGGGGATGCCGGCCACAGCACAGGGGATCGCCGGGGGAACATCAGGAATGCGAGTAGATCCTCTTCTTTCCCTCCTACCGCCACTGTAATAGTAATCAATACCATCTGCCGGCGATTGTAGTGATCACGTGATCAGGAGCCAATCGTGATGGCTCCTGATCACTAAGGGGAGATGTCAGCTGTCATATGACAGCTTAAAGATAAACTCCAACCTAGAATTTAACTTTATCCCAATCAGTAGCTGATACCCCCTTTTACATGAGAAATATAATGCTTTTCACAAACAGACCATCAGGGGGCGCTGTATGACTGATTTTGTGCTGAAACCCCTCCCACAAGAAGCTCTGGGACCGCGGTACTCTAGGCAAACTGCCACAATGTAACAATGTTCACAGACAGGAAATGGCTGTTTACAGCTGTCTCTAACAGCCAAAACAGCTATGAGCAGCTACATAACCTGCCCACAGTAAAAATGTCACCATGTAATAAATGTCAGAATGTAAATCGGGGAGAGGAAAGATTTTACAATGAGCAAACACTGACTAAATCATTTATACACAATTATGGTAAAAAATGAAGCACTTTTTTTACTACATTATTTTCACTGGAGTTCCTCTTTAATCTCCCCTCTCGGGTGCGCACAATCGCATTGGGAGCGAAAATGGCAGGTGGCGTAAATTCTATGCTGCATCAGGCTTAGACAGCCACAAGTGTGGCGTAGGATTTACTACAGGCGGTCCTGAAAAGGTTAAGATTTTACTGCAGGAAAGTTCAAAGGGCCATTAACTCTGGTCAATTTCATAGTTTAAAATACAGAGTGTAGTTTGTAAACTGCAAATATTAGAAAATGATGCAATGTTATGAAAATAAAGCTATATATCTAAAAATAAACATATTAGACTTTTCTATGCTGCTAATGTTCTATGAATTATCCATACTACGCATACAATTCATTATATCATAAGTTTATTTTTTGCTTCAGTATCATGTTTAAAAGGAATCATCTGTTAAATAATGCTGCTCCCTTATATACTTACTCGAGGCTTCCTCCAGCCCCTTGCAACCGACAGGTCCCTTGCAACATCTCCAGGTCCCTTGCAACATCTCCACTCACAGCCGCCGGCCCGGGGTCTCCGCCGGGGCAGAGGCAGACCTCCTCTACTGCACCTGCTGTCAACCAAGTCCACTTTGTTCTGCTCCTGCGCAGTACTTTGTGGACAACATGTACTTGACTTACAGTGGCGCTCTAGCAGGTGCAGTAGAGGACGACCTCAGGGTCGGCCTCTGCATCAGTAGGGACCCCAGGCCGGCAGCTGGGAGGGGAGCTGCAGTGTGGGACATGTCGTCTGCAAGGGGCTGGAGGAAGCCCCGGGTAAGTATACAAGGTAGCATTTTTTTGGCTGATTATTCCTTTAAGTGCAAATATTTCTGAGAAATGCTTAAAATGTATCTCCCTTAGATCTGAGTGCACTAATAAAATTAACCAGGGCTGTGGAGTCCGTACAAAAAACAGCTGTGAGTGCAGAAAGATCAGTTCGAAGCCCAGACAAGCAGCCGAGGCAACAAATGGGAGAAATTTTATAGCAGTGAAGTCACGTTTGAGAGGAGCCTCTGCAAATGGGCACCTGCTCTGATGATGCATTTCCTGTTTGGCGGCCATCTTCATTGTTTACAAAAACATGAATAAAACAGTGATTTTATCACCAAGCATCAGGAGCAGCGAAACTCTAACAGAGGGGGCTAGGAAAAGACTACAAACAGGCTGGTATTTTTATTTATGTAAGATTTTCACAGTACAAATTCTCTTTAAAGATAAATAAATATGTCAGATCTCTCTCACCTCAGGTTCCATTTAAACAAAGAAATACTTCCTTACAAATCATCCCACTGTTGTTGGATGATGTAATGGATTCAGTGATTAGACTAAGCATACCTGTGCATTTTGCTTCAACGCTAACAAGACTATAGAAGGCTTTCAAGTCAATGGTCACATTCAACTTCCCTTTGAAATAAGCCAAACACATCTGCCCAAGAAAAAGATCTGGCTTGACAAATCTAGAGAAGGGTCTTTGGTTTACCCTTGGCATGTGAGAAAAGCTTTTACTGTTGTGTTGTTGGATAATACTTTTATATACAGTGGCTTGCAAAAGTATTCGGCCCCCCTTGAAGTTTTCCACATTTTGTCACATTACTGCCACAAACATAAATCAATTTTATTGGAATTCCACATGAAAGACCA
This sequence comes from Hyperolius riggenbachi, assembly GCF_040937935.1. NCBI lineage: Eukaryota > Metazoa > Chordata > Amphibia > Anura > Hyperoliidae > Hyperolius > Hyperolius riggenbachi. The sequence continues at coordinate 109,399,351 of NC_090654.1, read as the reverse complement.
ATATAAAGTGGTGTACACGTGAGAAGTGGAACGAATATCATACAGGATTCCAAACATTTTTTACAAATCAATAACTGCAAAGTGGGGTGTGCGTAATTATTCAGCCCCCTTTGGTCTGAGTGCAGTCAGTTGCCCATAGACATTGCCTGATGAGTGCTAATGATTAAATACAGTACACCTGTGTGTAATCTAATGTCAGTACAAATACAGCTGCTCTGTGATGGCCTCAAAGGTTGTCTAAGAGAATCTTGGGAGCATCAACACCATGAAGTCCAAAGAACACACCAGACAGGTCAGGGATAGTTATTGAGAAATTTAAAGCAGGCTTAGGCTACAAAAAGATTTCCAAAGCCTTGAACATCCCACGGAGCACTGTTCAAGCGATCATTCAGAAATGGGAGTATGGCACAACTGTAAACCTACCAAGACAAGGCCGTCCACCTTAACTCACAGGCCGAACAAGTAGAGCTCTGCTCAGAAATGCAGTCAAGAGGCCCATGGTGACTCTGGATGAGCTGCAGAGATCTACTGCTCAGGTGGGGGAATCTGTCCATGGGAAAACTATTAGTCGTGTATTGCACAAAGTTGGCCTTTATGGAAGAGTGGCAAGAAGAAAGCAATTGTTAAAGCATAGGGAATCCTGTTTGCAGTTTGCCACAAGCCATGTGGGGGACACAGCAAACATGTGGAAGAAGGTGCTCTGGTCAGATGAGACCAAAATGGAACTTTTTGGCCAAAATGCAAAACGCTATGTGTGGTGGTAAACTAACACTGCGCATCACTCTGAACACACCATCCCCACTGTCAAATATGGTGGTGGCAGCATCATGCTCTGGGGGTGCTTCTCTTCAGCAGGGACAGGGAAGCTGGTCAGAGTTGATGGGAAGATGTATGGAGCCGAATACAGGGCAATCTTGGAAGAAAACCTCTTGGAGGCTGCAAAAGACTTGAGACTGGGGCGGAGGTTCACCTTCCAGCAGGACGACCCTAAACATAAAGCCAGGGCAACAATGGAATGGTTTAAAACAAAGCATATCCATGTGTTACAATGGCCCAATCAAAGTCCAGATCTAAATCCAATCGAGAATCTGTGGCAAGATCTGAAAACTGCTGTTCACAAACGCTGTCCATCTAATCTGACTGAGCTGGAGCTGTTTTGCAAAGAAGAATGGACAAGGATTTCAGTCTCTAGATGTGCAAAGCTGGTAGAGACATACCCAAAAAAGATTGGAAGCTGTAATTGCAGCAAAAGTTGGTTCTACAAAGTATTGACTCAGGGGGCTGAATAATTACGCACACCCCACTTTGCAGTTATTGATTTGTAAAAAATGTTTGGAATCATGTATGATTTTCGTTCCACTTCTCACGTGTACACCCCTTTGTATTGGTCTTTCACGCGGAATTCCAATAACATTGATTCATGTTTGTGGCAGTAATGTGACAAAATGTGAAAAACTTTAAGGGGGCCGAATACTTTTGCAAGCCACTGTATTTGATTTGAAGAAGATGCTGTGACTGAAGTAGCACCATCTGAATGGCTTATTTACTGGTGTTTGATGAATTAATCATTTCATCTTCAAACATTTAAATGAACACCGACGTTGTAAAAAACTGATAAAGAATTGTATCTATCCTCCTATGCCTAAAAAGGATGTTTGTAGATTTCCCACTGTTTCATGATTAAATCTACTTTACGTTTTTTAATGTTTCATGGTCTCTGCTAAATGACACAGCCTGATATATGCCAGAGCTAAATTCTATGAACCACTGACCTTTTCATTGTTTAGTAATTTTTATGGAGCCAACATCCCATAGCAGATGGCGGTAACCCCGCAGGAGGTTTTCTTCGGCCCTGCTCGGCCGATTTGCTTACTTTTTTTTTTCGCTGGACGCAGCTAGCACTTTGCCGAGGGGTGGATCGGGACTCCCAATGACGTCGCTGACGTCATCCCGCCGTGTCGCCATGGCGACGGGGGAAGCCCTCCAGGAAATCCCGTTCTTTGAACGGGATTTCCTGATCGGAGATCGCCGAAGGCGATCGAAGCGGGCGGGGGGATGCCGCTGAGCAGCGGCTATCATGTAGCGAGCCCTGGGCTCGCTACATGATTTAAAAAAAAAACTGCTGCGCTGCCTCCTGGCGGAATTTTTCATACCGCCAGGAGGGTTAAAGAGCTGTCCATGCTCAGAAGCCATCAAACCTAAATGAACTAGAGATGTTTTGTAAAGAGGAATGGTCCAAAATACCTTCAACCAGACTCTCATTGGAACCTACAGGAAGCGTTTAGAGGCTGTAATTTCTCCAAAAGAAGGATCTACTAAATATTGATTTCATTTATTTTTTGTGGGTTCCCAAATTTATACACCTGCCTAATTTTGTTTAAACAATTATTGCACACTTTCTGTAAATCCAATGAACTTAATTTCACTTCTCAAATATCCCTGTGTGTGTGTCTCCTATATGATATATTTAACTGACATTTTTTATCGTAACAACCAACGATTTATACAGGAAAGTCATGACGAGTAACAACGTTGCCCAAACTTTCGCATCCCACTGTATATGAAACTCACCAAGAAAGCAGAATACAAAACATCTTTTTTTAATACACACAATAAGAGAAATTCGATCTTGGAAAGAACAGCTGGCTGTAGCATGAAACTGAAAGCATAATTTTAGTAACCTTGCACACAACTGAATTAAGCCATCTAGCCAGCATCATTGAAAAGGCATAGAGGTCTTTAGATGAGCAGGAGTTGGGTATGACAAGTTACAAAGCCACCAGTTAACAGGCAGCATGCTGTTTTTAGTGAAAAGGGACACAAAACAAAAGAGAATCAAAAACACCACCAGAACACTGCAACATGCAAGGGAGCCTCTTTATAAAATCAAAAAGGGATTCAAATCTAACTTTCACAAAAATTCAAGGACACCTTTTATACTGGTAAGCATTGATCATGTAAACACACATGGATATGTTTATCACATCAGCTTCAATTATGTGTTCCACAGCTTTGCAAAACACTGATTCTAAAACCATTACCTTACCTGCATATTAACTAGTGTTTCAAATCTGTAGTAAAAGATACCCCTCTCTCTCTCTTCTACAGGCATGGCAATTTATCCATTGAAATACTTCATGTCTACGCTCAGAAACAAGCTGTGTCCACGCACTTGTAGGTGGTAGCGGACAGGCAGCATCTTGTGCCCTGAAGAGAGTAGGGAGACAATTCTCTGAGCACAAAGCTTTGCTTGAGGTGACCCTCCCAACTCGCTACCAGCTATTACAAAGGATAACACAGCCTTACAAGAAAAATCTGTGGGATGAGCTGTACTACAGCAGGTCATCCATAAAAAATGAAAGTGGTGACGTCAACTAGCGGGCAGGACGCTGCAAAAGAGAAAGCAATGAGAAAAGCACAAAGCTGCTTTGAGTGCTGAATGTAAATGATGGCTGTCCAAAACAAATGGGCACCCTGTTATCTGCAGTATAATGAGATGCAAGTGCACACTGCTGCCAATTCAAAGCCCACTATGTGTGTGATCTAAGATGATTAATGAAAAAGAAAAGCAACTCCTAAATACAGAAGTTATACACATTTGCAAGAGTGCAAAAACGTCACTTGTCTGACAGACATTACGATGGTATTGTTTAGAGACAACTTTACAAAAAACATTTGTGGACTTGCTGAACAGTTAGTACAATTTTCACAAGTTATCCCCTTGAGCACATATCCAAAGGAATTATTCTCATATTTAAAGCCCCAACTTCAGATACTGTACTTTAAAGTTCTATACAGACACCCCGAAGCAGAACTTTAAAAAACAGATCTATAACAATGAACTTCTAGGTTTATGGACATCTGACACCCTTGGTTAGCAAGGTCCTCCGTGAGGACTACTTGATTTTGATGTTTTCCCATGATCCCTTTCTTTACTACCTTGTACTGAGCGTTTCGGCTTATGATGTAAGCTTTGACAGTTCTGTTCATAAATGTTAAAGGACAACTGAAGTGAGAAGAGTATGGACCTCAGGTCAAACAACAGATACTTACCTAGCAGAGGGAAACTTCTGGCCCCGGCAGAGGCTTCTCATGCATCCTCCTGACCACTACGGCTCTTCTGGATCCTCCTGAAAAGTGGTGTAATCTGTAAACCACCTAATGCCACATTTGTTTATTGTACTACAGAGCCAAGGGTCAATTAAAGGTCAGAACAATGGCTGTCTTGCATCCTGAGATACTTTTTCACATAAACCCTGTATCACATTGAGTCTCAGGACATGGACTGGCCATTGTATTGACCTGGTTTGATCCCTGCACCCACCTCCTGGTGTCTCTACCCAGACATAAATTAGCATTGTGTTTGGATTCTTGCTGATGCAATAAACAAGCATGGCTTTAGATGGTGTCTGGATAACATCCCCATTTAAAACCTACTATTGTAAAAGGTGCCCATACATCAGTTGACTTGACTGACTTGTATAATTGTCGAATCGGATGCAAATCAGTGCTGCCGCAAACATGCCTGATCGACAATTTGATCAATTTCGGCACAAAATTGGTTGAAGGTATAGATCAGACATGCTCCAAGATGTTGGGCTGACTATATAGGGTGCACGGCAGTAACGGCATGAGATATCGAGATGAGCAACGAACAAGACAGAACCCCTGGCACTGTTTCCCCAAATGTGAGTGTGCACCCCACTTGTGCATTTAATACTTTACCTGCATCATCCGCATTGCCGCTGGGCTTCCGTAAAGCACGCAGCGCGAGTGTGATATGCCATGTGCTTAACGGTGGAAGCCCGTCCACAATGGTGAAGATGCATGGGGACCACTGTGGGCAAAAGTGTACGGGTAAAGTATTAAATGCACAGACGGGGCACGTTTACATTAGGGGAGCAGTCATGGAGGCGGCACAACAAGGCTGATTCCCAAGAGATTTCATGCTGAAATATTTCAGGAATCGGTCTGCTGGTGTATGGGCAGCCAACAGATCTCTCCCCGATTAGACTAGATATTAGATTAGAGAGAGATCTCTTGGTTGAGTTACCCATACATCATCTGATATATGGGCACCTTATGCTGGGAATACACTGTGTGTTTTTGCGGCTCGATTCTGCCGCCCGATCGATTCCCCGCCCGATTCTCTTCTCTTCCATTCGTTTTTCTTATCTTTTCCTATTGTTCCCTATGCGGAATCGGGCGGGAGATCGGACATGTCGGAAACGATCAATCAAGCAATCTAAATGGCTCAAAAACGCACCGTGTATTCCCAGCATTAAAGCTTGTTTTGATATGAAAACTGCAGATTATGGCAACTTACACACGCTAGACCGATGTTCACAAACAAACAATCCGACTATAATGCATTGAATGAATGACATCTGACAACAAAATGGCAAATTTAAATTCAATGATCCCACAACTAACGATTGTCTACCAATGGGATCATTAGTGGAAGCTCAAAACTGATCATCCAGAAGTATGTAACTAGCCACACACAAAGGTTTTGAATGGAGCAATAATTTATCATTGTCTGATACCATTGCTTATACCGACTAAAACCAATTATCATCCCAATGGATCCGCCAAGATGGATTGATCCACATGGATGATAATCATGGTCTATTAGAGCCTTTTGAGATTGTGCAATGCACATTTTGCAGCAATATTTGAACAATTCATTGTTAGTTTCAACCATTTAGGGCCTGTTCAGACTATGCGCGTTCCTAGACGTTTTCAGGGACCGCGTACAGGTACCAAAAACGCATAGAAACGGCTCCTAATGCTTTTGAATGGGCTAGTTCACATGTATGCGTATGAGACGCATACGTTTCTTATCAGCATTGCTGCATGCAGTTCTGTGCGTCACGCATAGAAACTGACGCAATGAAAGTCTATGGACGCGTATCAAAAACGCGTACTATTGCGTTTTTAGCGTACGTTTCCCTCTGCGGTTCCCATAATTCTTTTTTCCCCCTGGGTCACATGTGTGTGCAAAGCGCAATAGAAAACGCATTAGAACGCAAGAAAAACGCATGCGTTTTTCAACGTGCGTTTCTTTGATTTTATACACGTTCTTCATACGCTGACAGGCCCTTACTATCTAAACTTGTGTATGTATCTTTAAAAACCTCTATACCAAAGAGTGCCTTTAAAGGACAACTGAGGCAAAAATAAACTGACGAAATAAACAATTGTATCCATCTTCCTTCTCCTAAAAATGACTTAAGATATTCCAGTTTTATTTTATGTTTAAATCTACTTTTTAAGTATTTACTGTTTTAGGGCTTCATTCACAAAGCGGTGCTAACTGTTAGCACGCCTGTGAAAACCCCCTTAGCACGTCTAAACGAGCTTTCAGCACGCAAAACTTTGCGCGCGCATTGCACGGAGCGCGAAGTGCCCATTGAAGCCTATGGGACTTAGCGCACATAGGACTATGCGCGCGCAAAACTTTGCGCGCGATCTAAATGAGAAAACCAGTGCTTACCTACTTAGCACCCTGGTTAGCGCGCCTAAAGACTTTAGACGTTCTAAGTAGGTTAGCACCACATAGTGAATCAAGCCCTTATTGTTTTTGCTCAATGACACATTCATTGAAGTATGCCAGAGCTAAACTCTATGAACTATTGAACTTTTTATCTCTTTCCTGCTCTCAGAAGCTATTTTCTGCTAAGAACGAGTTTTATAGTTGGAATTTCTTATCAGTGAGTGTCACACTGTAGTCACTTCCTGTCTGAGTTAGGACTAGGTCAGCCACTTACATACCTGATATCCAACTCCTTCAGGCAGAGAGAAAAAAAAAAAAAAAAAAGGCACAGCATAGTTATTTGTGAGCTAGGCACTATATATACACATGTCTATCTCATCATGTCACATGTCACCTTGGGTATCCTTTAAAGAGCTGGTTTCTACTTGTGTGCTTTTTGCCATCAATCAGCAAAGCTATGTATACCTAATTCTTACTGCAGCATTTGCAATTTGTAGAAATTGCAAACATGCTGCATGCAGCATTTCGGGAGAGAATACAATTCTCATTCCCCCCAAGCAAAAAGCAATTGCAGAACAATTGAAGAGGGAAGGATTAACTGGGGGTCTGAGATTGCATGACATGTTTTATTGTCTTTTTGTCTAATTCGGTCTGCCTATTTACTGGCTGATCTTAATGGCGTTTTTAACCCCACTGAATGTGCAACAAATACAGCTACATTCCTTCTCTATAACTGCAGTTTCCCATGCTCTTTAACTAGAGGCATATTTTTAGCCCCAAAGCGAGTATCGTAATTTTACAATTACCCACATTGAACTGCATTTGGCAAGAAGTCATTACTGTCTAGGTCACCTTGTAATCTGAAAGTATTTTTTATAAACAGTACTGTGAAATCTACAAACAGACTGTACTGTTGAATCTTGAGATGAATATCAGACGATATTCAAATATCTTATAATGTGTCAATTTATTAAGCAGCATTGTCCAGTACATTACTAGCAGGTGAGTATTATCCATGCAAATTTATTAGTAAAATGTCTCCCGACCAAACCTTTTACTATTCTTATTTCGACAATGGACCAGTTTAAAGTTTGAACATTTTTTATAACTCACTGAAATGGTCTTTAAGCCAGTTTTCTGACCATCTTCAAACCGTATTTTCCAAAATCAGATTTTATATTATTCTGTAGAGTTGTGCCATAAACCTATTAGAAATCCCAAAACTACTACATCGAATGCCAAACCATCTAAATACCCATTTTCAGTACATCTTCATACAAGGAAAGTGAGTTTTCTTGACAACACCTGAATTTCATAAATCCAAACATGTAATCCATGCAAACAAAATATTTTCAAAAACACACTACTCTATGTGGTCAATTAACCTCTCAAATGTCCTTTCTACCATACAAGTCGAACTTACAGGTCTAAAATTAAACATCATGGATCAAAAATGACTGAGCTCTCTTCTAGGGGCTGTGGGTTCACGCTATGTGGTTCTTGTTATTTATTTTGAAAGAAGACATACAGTATAATGCCGTTAAAGTAAACTCCAAAGGAACAGGAAAAGTGGTTTACTATATAAGAAATTGCCCTACAAATAGCACAGCATGCCCTGGCACATTCTCTGCTGCAAAGGAAGAACTCTTGTCTGTCCTCCCATTGGAGATACAGCACAAGCACTTGCACATTTGGTGGACTACAAGGTTAAGTATACCTTAGGGCTGCATAGTCAGGCTGGACATATTGCTGGTACAGTATCCAGAGCTCCATCAAATTTGCAGCCATCACTTAATAGAGGGAGCCACTCGCTTCCTGCATGTGGCTTCGATACCTCCGCGGGCAGGACTTGCAGCACCAGCCTGAAGAGAGCAGCTGACCATGGAACAGAAGTTTTTTTTGTTTTATATCTGGGTTTACTATAATAGGCATTGCTCCCACAGACTTATAATGGAGATTGACCGGGACCTGGAACCAGGTAGTTCACTAAGCCTAAATGTTTACTATACCAGAGTTAATAAAAACGACGTACTGTACATCCAAATTCAACCTTTGGTGCCTCAGTACATGTTAATCCAGAGGAAAGCTAAGCCACAAGAGCAGAAACTATCCCCCCCGACTTTGATTAATGTATGATCTTCCCACAACTACCAGTCATAGCAGTGGATGTCCATCAAAATAATGCATAGAAGCATGATACTGTATTCCACATCTTTATCACCGTGAAGAATACTTTTCTAAACAAGTGGTCACATCTGCTTTCCTCCATAAAGCCCTAGGGATAAAAAGCTCATTTGTCAAGTTTTCAATTCAGTCACCTCTAAAGGTAGCCATACACTGGTCGATTTGCCATCAGATTCGACCAACAGATAGATCCCTCTCTGATCGAATCTGATCAGCGAGGGATCATATGGCTGCCTTTACTGCAAACAGATTGTGAATCGATCTCAGCCTGAAACAGATTCACCATCTGCTGAGCTGCTGCTGTCGCCTGTCCCCCCCCCCCCCCCCCCCCCCCCGCATACATTACCTGAAGCCTGGTCCCGGGCATCTTCTCCGCATCACGGCATCTGCATATAACTTTCTGTCACTCTAGTGACAGCGGAAGTTCAAATAGAGCGCCCTCTATTTGTACTTCCGCTGTCACTGCAGTGACACAGGAAGTTATACACTGATGCCGTGATGCGGAAGGTAATGCGGAGAAGATGCCAGCCGGGAGGTGATGCGGAGAAGATGCCGGGAGCCAGCTTCAGGTAATGTTTACCTGCGATGCGCTCCCTACCCGCGGCCGATCGACGGGACCGATCTATTTCGGGACGAAATAGATCGAAATTTAGCGTTTAGCGTGAACAATGTGACAGCAGATTCGATCCCAGTGATCGAATCTGTCGATCGGCGGGTAATCGGCCTAGTGTATGGCCAGCTTAAGTCACCATCTCTTGTCCAAGCTAAATGAGTCCAGTGTGTCTGACCTTTCCTGATAAGCAAGACCTTTCCATCCCTTTGATTATTTTAGTTGCTAGTTTTTTGTACCTCTTCTAAAACTGTTCTTCCTTTAGTGTGATGCACAAAACGCTATCCAATACTCCAGATGTGTCCTCACTAGGGATGGTAAATTTTTCTGGGCTCGTAAGGGATTATGCAGATTCTGTATGCAAGTTTATGCAGCTTGAAAATGAACCAATGGAATCCTGGCCAAGGTGGAATTAGATTGGTCAATTTTCAAGCGGCATAAAGTTGCATGCAAAATGTGCCTAATCTTGTATGAACGTGGAACAATTTGCATCTCACTGACCATCCCTAGACCTCATGAGCGATTTAGACAGAGAAAGTCGTATACTACATTTTATGCTTTTCTATACACTATTTTAAGAATCCTGGAATTGTATCTCCCTCAGCTGATTTGGTCACACAGTAGAATCTCATCATAGTAAACTCAGTCCCCAGGTCCCCCAGCAAATGCGTCTGTATCAAATATATATGTACGACTGATTCTGGTATAGTAAATTATCATACTTTTCCTTGTCCTTTGGAGTTTACCATGAAGAGATATGGGAAAATATATATATATATATATATATATATATATATATATATATATATATATATATATATATATATATATATATATATATATATATATATATATATATCTTCATGGTAAACTCCAAAGGACAAGGAAAAGTATGATAATTTACTATACCAGAATCGGTCGTGCATTATATATTTTATACAGACGCATTTACCCACCCCCCATTTACTGCATATGGTGTTATGGTCACTGGCCCATCCAAGGTGTGTGACCATACATTTGACAACATTAAATTCAATCTGCCATGTGCCTATCCATATATCTTGAGTTTTGATAATTCTACAGAATGTTGTATATCCTGCAATGGAGAAAGCATTACTTTGCATTTCATCCACTCAAATAAGCTGAAAAGAGCTGCACCCAGTACCGACCCTCGCAAAAACCACTATTTCCCATTTTGAGTAGCTGCTGTATGGAGTTTACTTGCAAGCAATTCATCAGCATTGATAAAACTCTAATGTACATAGGGTAGCCACCCTTATACACTGAGGTATAATATGAATTCCCAAGAATATGTACCACCCTCTGCTTGCACTGGTTTTCAGGCCTGGTGCACACCAAAACCCGCTAGCAGATCCGCAAAATGCTAGCAGATTTTGAAACGCTTTTTCTTATTTTTCTGTAGCGTTTCAGCTAGCGTTTTGCGGTTTTGTGTAGCGGTTTGGTGTAGTAGATTTCATATATTGTTACAGTAAAGCTGTTACTGAACAGCTTCTGTAACAAAAACGCCAGGAAAACCGCTCTGAACAGGCATTTTTCAGAGCGGTTTGCATTTTTCCTATACTTAACATTGAGGCAGAAACGCATCCGCAACCCAAAAAATGCCTCACCCCGGGAGTATGCGTTTCTGCAAAACGCCTCCCGCTCTGGTGTGAACCACCCCATTGAGATACATTGACCAAGCGTATCCGCAGCCGCAAGTGGCTGCAGAAACGCTGAAAAAGCCGCTCGGTGTGCACCAGTCCTCACTTGGCTATGAGACAGTTTAACCATGAATCTCTGCACCCAGGAAAACTTTGTGATCCCCAATTGGGCATTTTAACCAGTTCAACCCCAAGGGTTTTTACTCTAACGGACCAGAGCAATTTTAACTTGTCAGTGCTCCTCGCTTTTATTCCCTAATAACTTTATTACTACTTATCACAAGAAAATGATGTATACCTCGTTTTTTTCACCACCAATTAGGCTTTCTGTGGGTAATACATTTTGCTAAGAATTTTTTTTTATTATAAATGCGTTTTAACCACTTGCCGACCGCGCACTCATACCGCGCGTCGGCAAAGTGGCAGCTGCAGGACCAGCCTGCAGGCTGATTAATCAGGAAGCAGCCGCTCGCGCGAGCGGCTGCCTCCTGTCAATTCACGGCGGGGGGCTCCGTGAATAGCCTGCGGGCCGCCGATGGCGGCTCGCAGGCTAAATGTAAACACAAGCGGAAATAATCCGCTTTGTTTACATTGTACGGCGCTGCTGCACAGCAGCGCCGTAAGGCAGATCGGCGATCCCCGGCCAATCAGCGGCCGGGGATCGCCGCCATGTGACAGGGGACGTCCTGTCGCTGGCTGCACAGGACAGATAGCGTCCTGTGCAGCCCTGATCTCCGGGGGGGGGAGCAGGTAGGAGAGGGAGGGGGAATTTCGCCACGGAGGGGGGCTTTGAGGTGCCCCCCCCCCCTCCCCGCCAGCAACATGCAGGCAGGAGAGATCGGACCCCCCCAGCACATCATCCCCCTAGTGGGGAAAAAAGGGGGGTGATCTGATCTCTCTGCCTGCTACATGATCTGTGCTGGGGGCTGCAGAGCCCACCCAGCACAGATCACTCAACACAGCGCTGGTCCTTAAGGGGGGGTAAAGGGTGGGTCCTCAAGTGGTTAATGGGGAAAAAAAATATTTCTCAGTTTTCAGCCATTATACTTTTAAAATTAAACATTCTCCTGTGGATAAAACAAACATTTTATTTCCCCAGTTGTCCTGATTATTAAACCGTTTAAATTATGCCCCTATCACAATGTGTGGCGACAATATATTATTTTGAAATATAGGTGTTATTTTCTGTTCTGTTTTTTTTTTTTCTTCTGACCATAATTACAAGCCCCTATATAATAAATTAAAATAAATTTTCCCCCATAAAATATAGATTAAAAAAAGCCGAGTTCCGAAGGCAACTATTTATTTATTTGAAGCTGATTGTTTTTTTACAAGTGTTTTTTGGGGCGGGGGTTGGAAGTGTAATGTCATCAATTTTATTAATAGTGTGTATGTACTTGTATATGTATGTACTTTGTATCTGTAATATACTTTTTGGCCACAAGATGGCGCTAGTGAACACTCTCCCGTATAGGAAGTGATCACTTCTGACGTTTTAATACGTTAGTTTGCCGTTAAATGGTTAAAATTGTTTAAAATTAAAAATTGCTGTCTCAGGTTCACAGTGGGACGTTGCAGAGCTGTGTTATAAAATTTTATAACGCAGTTTCCCGCACTGCAATAAAATGCATTCCATAATTCCACTACACGCAGATTGGATGCAGAATGGACTGACTCCAATGAATGCCTATGGGCCCGTTTCCACTAAATGCGATTTTTCTGACGCAGATTTCCCATAGGCATTCATTGGAGTCAGTTTTCTGCATCCAGAATCCGCGTGTAGTGGCCCTTAGCAATGCTCACAGTGCGACGTTAGCATTGCATGGTAAAGTGTTGCGTTATGGTAACGCACTGATGCAGTGCATTACCTCTGAACGCACATGTTATCAAGTACAGGAAAGCATACATTTCATTGACTGTATTGCTTTACTGTACCTACGTTTATGTGATGGTAATGCAGCGTTAATCTGCGTTTCCACTTTTTTGTTGTGTTGTAATGTTGCTTTGCAACTTTATAACACAAAGTCCCACTGTCAACCTAGCCTAAAACGACTTTATTTTCTGGTACTAAAGCTGCTTTTTGCTATTTATTAATAAATGTGCAAGTACCACCTGCTGCTGGCTTGTTGTGGTAGTTGTGAGATCTATGAGGTATAGACAAAGCATATGCAATGAGTATTATAGTTTCTATGCTCTCTGTGTGGATGGGGAGTACAGATAGTTTTTCAGGTGCAATTCCAGCTTTCATGAAAATGTCATGCAGGTTGAAACTGGGCACATTAAAATTGACAGGACATTCGGCTGGTCTAAAATCCAAGCTGCACGCAGTGTGAATGAAATTTGCATGCCAGATGGAGTAATTTGCTTCTCATTAAGAGAGCTTACCTACATAATCTGTTATGTATTCAAAATCTGTCCCACATGGTAATAGTAAAAATTGCCCAATCAAGATCGGATGTGTGTGCACACCTTATGCTACATACACACCATACAGTTTTGTGTTAGATACATGGTTCGATTGAAAATAAGATCGGACATGTTGGAAATTATCGTTTTTCAGATCGATTTCTAATAGAAGTGAATGGAAATAGATAAGAAAAGATAAGAGAATTTAATCGGAAATCAATAAGAAAATAGAATCGGAAATTGATCGGACAGAAAAAACGCATAGTGTGTACCCAGCATTAAAGGGATACTGTAGGGGGGGGGGGGTCGGGGGAAAATGAGCTGAACTTACCCGGGGCTTCTAATGGTCCCCCGCAGACATCCTGTGCCCGCGCAGCCACTCACCGATGCTCCGGCCCCGCCTCCTGTTCACTTCTGGAATTTCTGACTTTAAAGTCAGAAAACCACTGCGCCTGCACGCCCCTGTCCTCGCTCCCGCTGATGTCACCAGGAGTGTACTGCGCAGACACAGACCATACTGGGCCTGCGCTGTGCGCTCTTGATGACATCAGCGGGATCGAGGACACGGCAACGCAGGCGCAGTGGTTTTCAGGCTTTAAAGTCTGAAATTCCAGAAGTGAACCGGAGGCGGGACCGGAGCATCGGTGAGTGGCTGCGCCAACACAGGATGTCTGCGGGGGATCGTTAGAAGCCCCAGGTAAGTTCAACTCCTTTTCCCCTGACCCCCCTACAGTATCCCTTTAAGGAGCAGATCTGTAGTGTGCATGGTCCAAATCAGCACCTTAACACTCAATAAGGGAGCAACAGTTGTGCATGTGTATGTACTGTAAGACTAAGTAGAGAAGTGTGAATGTATGATGTGTACTGTACTAAAAAATGCTTCTGTCCTGCCCATAAGCTTACACCTCTCCCCAGACAGCTTTGTCACACTGCATCATATGAGAGCTGACCATCCACACAGAGCCAGCTTACTTCGTTACAGAGAAAGCGGTGGAAAGGAAGAGAAGGAGGCACCAATTCAGCATACTATTATATACTGTAGACAGAATTGATACATTTACAAAAACCATTCTAAATACCCTTACATGTTTTCATGAGCACCAACACATTAAGCCAACTTTAGACAAATGTAGGGACATTGCAGCCATGAACTCAGCTTTAGTAAGCTCACTTGGCCAAGCACACTTTTTCAGGACAATAGGAGGAGAAAATAAACTGTTAAAAGATTTACAAGCATGAAGCAAGGCTTAGCACTGCTCTGGCAGTCCTAAAAATAGCCATAGGCCAAGAATATTCAATTTGCCCAATCACTCCTTCTCAAAGCAAAGCAAGACATCAGTGGACCACATAATCCAAATTGAAACTTTTTTCTTGATTATAGGACTATGTGTAGGGTGAAATGACCAAAATGAGGATAGAGAAAAAGACAAACTTACAACTGTCCTTACCTAATACTTTTACAGCACGACTGGGACTTTCCAGAACAAGTCCTTCATCGGTATCAAAAATTGGGTTGTCAATTCCAATTTTAGGGAAAGTTTGAGCAAGCTTCTTCAGTCTCATGGAGGAATTAACATCCAGGTCCTGCTTCTTTCCCTCCTCTTCCCGCCTGCGGCGCATGTCTTCCTGCTGCTGCCGAATTCTTTCCAGCTGTGCGCTCCTTCGCACCGGCATCGCCCGTGTGCCCAACTCCCCAGGACAATCTACTGCCATCTCTCTGTGCTTCTGTGGCTCTTCTGGAGAAAGATCAGCACTTTGCTTCTCACTGTCAGAATCCTCTGCTACATGACCGTTCACATGGGACGTGGTCATGGCTGCCATACAAGCACCCCACGTGGCTTTACATATGGTTCCCTGTCCAGTAATCCAAGCAAAGATATGACATTGTAATGCCGAAGAGTCTCCAAGATCTCAAAAACACTTCGTAAAAAAAAATCTGAAAGCAACCTGTGAACAAAAAAGAAGACATACTTTAGAGGTTGAAGGCAATTTATATTTCTATGATAAAATGTATAAACAGAATTCAGTGCACTGAAGCCACTTTAGTACAAAAAGCTATATAAAATATCACTACACAAGACATTTTGTAATGCAATGCCCAAAAATGATCTTTCCACTTAAAGGGAACCAAAAGTGAGAGGTATATGGAGGCTATGCTCTATTTTAAAGAATACCAGATTCGTGACAGTATTCGTGATCTACTTGCCATCAGTAGTGCGAATCACACACGTGAAATAATCAAATCTAGTCAGAAACCTGATCTTCTGCGTGCTTGTTCAGGGTCTATGGCTAAAAGTATTCAAGGCAGAGGATCAGCAAAACAGCCAGGCAACTGGTAGTGTTTAAATGGAAATAAATATGTCAGCCTCCATATCCTGCTCACTTCAGGTTCCCTTTAAGGGCTCGTTTCCACTATCGCCAATCTGCATGCGTCCAACGCATGCAGATTCGCACATGTAATGCAAGTGAATGGACCTGTTTCCACTGTAGCGTTTGCGTGGTGCGTTTTTATGAGCGGTGAAAAAACGCACAAAAGAGCCAACGAATTCGCCTGCTAGTGGAATGCATGCGAATCGCCGCTAATGTATTTAATAGGGAAATCGCATGCGTTTTTTTTACGCGATTCCGCATGCGATTCCGCATAGGAACCAATGTAAATTAACACAGGCAGTGACATGGTTAAAAACGCACATAGCCTAACCTTTGCGAAATCGCATGCGTAATCGCGTAAAATAACGCGTAAAAAAACGCACCTGCATGCGATTTCTTCTGCGGTGGAATCCAGGCGATTCCGCACCGCTACAGTGGAAACGAGCCCTAAAAGGAGGCCCTCAGAATCCCAGATTCCACAATAAGCACCTCCAGGGCTCGCAAACACTTTTATAAACAAGTTCATTTTCCTTTTGAATAGCTGGCATACTTTATGCTTGATAGTGTTGGCTTTAGGGAGTACAGAATGGAGTAGTATGTTGTAGATTTTGCTTTGCATGCTATGTATTATGCAATTCCAAAAGCAAATCTAATCTGAAAAATAAATGGAGATAAACCATAAACTTATCGTAGATGTCTTTTTTTTTATCTTACCACGCTACTTTTGCCCGGCATAAAACAGTTTTCTCTCAGGTCCCTGTTCTGGAGCTCTCTGCATGCGTCACTGTGAAAGCCGACTTGCATAGCTCTCAGCAGGTACGGAAATAGGTGCGATTGCTCACAGCTGTGCATATGTAGTACCACACTTCATATAGAGTGCTAGCCTCCCTGTGGGATGAATGTGGGTGAACTGGGATACAATACATTCCGCTTCCCAATTGGTGCACACTTATTAACTAATAAAAAAATAGAACTTTGGGCATCTTTAAAGTGAACTCGAGGCAGAAAAAAAATATAAGTTTGATACTTAAGGTGGCCACTAACTGTCCAATTTCTAGCGAAAAATCGTTCGAGCGATCAGAAATTCTGACCGGACGAAAAATCGTTCACTACACCATCAACTAACCAATCTTTGCTTCCTATCTATCACGACCACCAAGAAAATCCAAATTTTTTTCACTCGTTCATAATCGATTGTGTCCACCAATGGAGATTATTTACAACCAATCCGATCAGAATTTCTGATCGCTCTAACGATTTTTCGCTAGAAATTGGACCATTAGTGGCCAGCTTAAGACCACCGCTTCTGCCCGAAACACTCTTTGTTCGTAACTATGCTCTCCATGCAAGAGTGCCGCCTCACTGCACCTGCAAGAGTACATGCACCTGCCCAGTAGCACGGACCTGCTGGTGGACAAGTGGCTCCCACTTACTGCGCTGGCAGGGAGATACTCACTCCGGCCACACTCCTACACTGCAGGGAGCGCAGCCAACAAGAACATATCCAGTCAGCTATATTGAAAGGGTCCATGCACAGCCACGGTTGGAATGAGGACACAGGAAGCTTCGGAACTAGCCTGAGGTTTCCCTCTACCTAAGCAAGTATAACTTTTTTTTCATGTGCCTCAGGGTTCACTTTAATACTGAGCTGTATACTGTTGCCATGGTTTTAAGCATGTTTTCAGACTTATAGCAGCTGCATACTGCAATTAAAAGCAATAATCTGACTTGCATAGAGATCATATAGTATGTGTATACATTTTTTGTACAGAAATAAACACAAATAATGCTATGGCTGAATATCCCAAACTGGTTACCTCCCTGCCCTCCCCAATAAACCTGCCTATGTGATGCCATCTACCAGGCATCATCTTCTGTTTCAACAATTTTTATTGCAAACAATAATATTATTACTTAGAATTTAAAAGTCATATAGGTCAAATGCTTCAAAAGGGAGCTTTGGTTCAAAGATCTCTTCAAAACAATGACATCAGACAGGATTAATAAAAATGAATCCAGAAAAGGTTATATGTATGTGTGTATGATATGTCTTCAGCACTTAACACAATTTAAACTCATGTCCTGAAATTGTAACATTTGATTCTGTGGGAACAAGTGAAAAAAAATTCGAAAAGGCCTTTTAGTTTTTGAGAAAACCACAATTTAAACAAATTCAAAGGTAAAATGAAATTTTGTTGCAGTACACCGAGGGCACAGTGGGACAGAGAGGCACACTGGAGACACAGGGGGCATAGAGGTACAGGGGACAAAGATGTCACTGTGTTTCAACTTATGTACAGTTTAAGGTTAAGAACGAACCTACAGTCCCCTATCTCATTTGTTAACTGGAGACTATCTGTAAGTAGTTTTATAATTTAAAAATATGACTGCTCTGGCACTGCCCAAGAAATGCTATCTTGTCTCAAAGATTGCAATAACTTCCTAAACACTGCTCGGTACTGCACTCTGGTAAAACACATTACAGTTATTTGTTGGATAGTCCAATTAGTTTTTTATTTGCGGTTTTATTTGCTTTGGTAGGGCAATTACAAAAACCTTAGAATTTCTATTTACAACAAAGCCCTTATGCTGCTGCAAACAAGTGTGAATGGGTTATTACTGGATTAGTGATTATTACAAGTACATTATCTGTAAACAGTCTGCATGCTTTTGCCACACTACTCTAAACGTCCGTACACACGCCAGACTGGAGGCAACGACGGGTCCGTCGTCACCTCCCGCTGGGTGGGCGTTCCAACAACAGTCCGGCGTGTGTACGCACTGTTGGCGGACTGATACGGCTGCTTCTGAGCGATCCGCCAGGCGTGTGTATGGACCTTAAAGGTGCCCATACACTCGTTAGATTAGCAGCAGATAGATCATCAGATGGATTTCTTATCTGATGTGTTTTAGAACATTTTTCACTAGGACAGAATTCCAATAGATTTCAGTTTGAAATCTATTGAAATTCGATCTGATGGCATTTTTGCCATCAGATTTCCATTAGGGCCAATGCAAAATGATAAGCAATCTCATCAGATCGACCTAGATTTTCCACCCTGCCAGTTCAATGGAAATCCATCGCAATCAGCCGTCGATCGGTCGATTGGCCAAACGATTTTGATCGATCGGTCAGAAAATCGGCTGAGTGTATGGGCCCCTTTAGGGCCTGTTTCCACTACATGCAGATTGGATGCAGAAAAACTGACTCCAATGAATGTCTATGGGCCTGTTTCCACTAAATGCGATTTTTCTGATGCAGATTTTCCCATAGGCATTCATTGGAGTCAGTTTTTCTGCATCCATTCTGCATCCAATCAGCGTGTAGTGGAAACAGGCCCTATGTTTTAATGTGTACTTTAGGCTTCAGATATTTGGGTTTTCTCATATGCTCAAAAGCTCAGACTAAAAACAATGGCAATACAAATCCCAGTATTACCGTCCTAGAAATACAGCTACAGGTAAAGCCACAATACTTCAAAGGCTTTACAATGGCAGATGCAACCAGGAAAATGAATATAATGCCCAAAAACGGACGCGTTATAGTGACACTAGTAACTTTAAAGTTACTTGAATATGTGATGTGGTGGACAAGGTAGAATTGTCAAAGATGCTGCGGTCCATAAGGTGAAAATTCCAGTTGTGAACTGGGTAACATCAATATTCACTGTCTGTTGAACTTACTCCATCAAACCAAGTTCCCTAATGTCTCCATAATAAGGGGCAGCAATATCATATACTAGTTAACCTCACCTTTGAACACAGAAGACCAGAGTTCAAAACCTAGATGGAGCCAGTTACCCATTCAGTAAGGAGTCCTTAGGCAAGACTCCTTAGCTCTCCTATGTAGCCTATCGAGCACATGCTTGTTCTCAAGCACTGGGTTGGCAGGAGGAAAGCGCTATGCAAATGTTAGCATTATTATATTACTTAACAGTAAACATGATAATTACTCTATCTTTATCCCAAACTTCAGTACTTTTATCATCAGCCCACCCAACACTCTGGCCTCTATATAGCTGCTCTACGGTGCTTGCTGCAGTGCGAGAGGTCTGTAGGCTCTATATGCATAGAATAGGTGTGTGTTTATTGGTATGGCCCCAGGGGTGTGCTCCTACTGGTGTACTGTGATGCTCTTAGTAGTATATTAAAAAAACTCATTCCTATGGAGCAGCTGGATGGGTGCCCAGGTGCTTGGCAGGCTGCATACCAAAGCTTGTGATTAATGCAACCAAGTAGGTAATACATTTACCATTATGGAGGCATCTGGGTGACCTTTTAACGCAACAATTACAACTAAAAGCTGAAAATTAATTTCAACTAGTTCACATAGGTTTTCACTTTACACACTATAGTTATTCTAACATTTCAATTAGATGCCTATTGACTTGACAGTAACACCACTTGTGATACAATACATCTATGGGTCACAGACTTTTGTTTGTTTTTTTACAATAGTTTTTTTTGTCTTTGCATTTTTAGTTTTCAAATACCTATTATTGAGGAAAATCTTAGTGATATACACATATACTTACACACACAAAGATTCTCCATCGGGTTAAGCAATCAAATGATGGCATCACTGCCCTACCATAGCAGTTGTAAGGCCTCAATTTGCTTAGAATGACTGAATTTGGTAATGCAAACAACAGAAATGACCAACTAGAGAGGTAAATTGCCGACTAAAGTGGAAAATACCTCAATAACTATTAGTTCACAAAGATTAGAGCATTTAATAAAACAAGTGAGATGTTTGGCATTTTACCTCCAGCCTGTGGATGACTAACAACCAGCCATTCAGCAAAATAGACAAAGGAGGCAGCCATTAGGAACAGCCCAAAGCAGGTAAAAATAAATAAATATAGGTGGCAATGTTAATAGCTAAAAGCAAAAGATTTATAAATACCTGGGGCTTCCTCCAGCCCCGTCTGCACAGATCACTCCCACGCCACCTCCGCAGCTCCGGGACCAGGTCCCCGCACTTCCGTCAGTCGGAGCCAGTCTGGCGTATGAGAAGTGCACCCTCTATGCATCTTTCCAGGAGCTGTTGGAGAGATACGCAAAGAGCGCACTTCTCCTGCGTACACTGGCTCCGACTGACGGAAGTGCGGGGACCCGGTCCCGGAGCTGCAGAGGCAGCGTGGGAGTGATCAAGGGGATGGGGCTAGAGGAAACCCCAGGTATTTATAAATCTCTTGCTTTTAGTGAGCTCTGGTTTCCTTTAAGGCCAATTTGTGGCAAGCCAATGAACTTCTCCCACATGTAACATACAAGATAAATTATAACTTAGCCCAGATTTAAGCTGGGGACTAAGCACTGCAAAAATGAGAGTGCTATCCACGACACCAACTGCCCCAATGGTGGTCAATACAAACAGCTTAGTGACTACATTCCTACCTCTCCATGTCCAATACCACTTTCCAATTATTTAAAACAAATCTGATGAATGAATGAATGACAGACTGACTCACTATAACAGAATCCTTGCCCTCCTCATCCCAAACTTTTTTTTTTGTGTTCGGTGGTTGTAACCAGGAACTTATTGAAAGACAGTTGCTTTTGCAAACTTTTGAGAATTTCAGGGAAATGTGACATTGTACAGTCCCTGCACTCAAGATTAGTACAATCCTGCAGCATCACATGGAGAAGAATCATCGGCTCAGTTGAGATGACGCGACATGCATATATGTTCTGTGCTTGTATATCAAGACGCTGCTTGTTTATCAAGTCAAAATTTTATAAAAATATTTGCTTGTCTTGTAAAGCACTCTTAAAGCAAGTTACTTTCAATCCAAGGTTTTACTGTACAATAGTAAAAGCTTTAGCAAACAGACTAGGGGGAAGCTCTATCCAACAAGGTTCCAGTACAGGTATAACAAAACTGCTCAAAAGTGTGCCATAAGAAAGTTGATATTAATAAAGCAAATCTGTACTTCCTCCCAGAAATCCATATCTGCATTGACACAGCCAGCTGGGAGTTTTCCAGTTTACAAAAGAGATTAGCATTCCACATGCATTCCTCAGGTCAAGATCATTAGTTCCTATAGCAACTACTGGGCTAGTCTGGGAAAGACCAGGGCAGAGCCAATACACCTCAATAAAAGTTGCTCATACCTTGCAATATGTTTGATACACATAAGAAAAAGTTAAAGTTCCATAGAGCACATTTCCTTTCACTAGGTCAAGGCACTTAACCTAGCTGCAGGACTGAATTCAGCGCAGGGAATGGAAGGAATTGCCATTGCATCCTCTATAATTAGCACACCATAGGTATGTGTGTCTGCTTTCTTGTGTAAGAGAGTGGTCACACCAAGTAGGCAGACGTGAAACACTTAAGAGGTTGCATAGACGTATACAGTGTGAGTGTTCATGCATGAAGGAGGAATACTTTTCAATTTAAGAGATGAAGATTAAAAAAAAAAAAAAAGTGTACAGATTAGGACACAACATTCCATTTCATATCAGGCCTTTTTTCTGTTGCAGGCTTGCATTTTGTGTGAGTGAATTTGCATGCGAATTTAGGTACAAAGCGAAATACTCACCTAAGAGGGAAGCCAATGGATCCTATAGATGCTTCTTATGCCATCCTCTGGCCCTCTATTGCCATTGCCATTTACGCTTGTGCCAGAAGAGGGGCACGGCCCTGTC
Organism: Hyperolius riggenbachi; assembly: GCF_040937935.1. NCBI lineage: Eukaryota > Metazoa > Chordata > Amphibia > Anura > Hyperoliidae > Hyperolius > Hyperolius riggenbachi. The sequence goes on along the minus strand of NC_090654.1, from coordinate 109,376,976 downwards.
CCGGGTTGTTTACGATTTTTCAGCAAAGTCATTTTTGCTTCGAAAAATGCTATTTTCAAATTCAAGGACATTTTTGTGAAAATAAATCGAGTTTTCTGTGAAAAATCTATAAATTTTACAGCAAGAAAAAAAAAATTACCCTGAAAAAACTAATTTTTACTTGCGAAAATTCACAAAAAAAAATTTGGGTTGCTGGGGTCGGCTCATCACTGTCCTCCTTAAAGAGAATCTGTACTCTGAAATTCTTACAATAAAAAGCATACCATTCTATTCATTATGTGCTCCTGGTCCCCTCTGTGCTGTTTCTGCCATTCTCTGCTGCAAACCTGGCTTGTAATTGCCAGTTTTAGGCAGTGTTTACAAACAAACTAACCAGCTTCTAATAGGCTCAGCTAAGCAGAGTGTGTTAGTCACACAGAGCCTGCAGGGGGTGTGTACAGCTTCTAGCTAATCACAAGCAGCCCTGCACATTCCAGTCTGACTGCCTCAGCCTGACTGTGCCGACTATAGAGAGAAGATTAGATCATATAACAGAGATAACACAGCTACTGTGCAATTAGGAAAAGCTGCAGTAAGCCAGACCACATTAGAAAAGGCATAGGAACTTATAGCATAGAAGAAATAAAGATAAACAATTTGTTACAGAGTCTCTTTAAGCAAGCATTTACTTTAAAAAAAAAAAAAAAAAAATAAGGTTTGATGCCTCAGTTTCTCTTTAAAGTGAACTGTAGGTGAAAATAAACTGATGAGAAACTATTGTCTTTATCCTCCTACTGCTAAACAGGATTTGATACCCCATGGTTTTATTTTATATTTAAACTTTTAGAAAGTGGATTGAATGTTTTGTTGTCTCTGCTCAGTTACAGCCCATTTAGTGTCCTTAACGTGAACCTCCGGACTAAAAATCTACTCAGCAGAACTGAAAAGCATTGGTGTTTCTTTAACAGTTTCACAGCATCAGAACTTTGTTTTTCTTACCAAAACATTTTTTAGCTGCATTTTTAGCTAAGCTCCACCCATCAAAGAAAACTGCCCGGGCTTTTTTTCCCTGATGCTGTGCAAAGCATGATGGGATTTCCTATGTTATTCACGTTGCCTAGCAACTGGGAGGGGTGATCAGCACACAGGACAGTTGGAAATGTGTCTCATGCTCCCTGTCACCTTCTTTCAACCAAAAAGATGGCTGCCCTCATGAAATCAAACATTTGCCTGTTCTTTTAAAACAGGGTGGGTAAGAGATTATATTACCTATCTATTTTAATTAACATAACTAATGTAACTTAATGACAGTATGTTTGCTTAGGCTCAAGTTCCTCTTTAAATGAAAATACATGAGCTACTGACCTTTTCCTATCTTCCTCTGCTTTCAGAAGTTTTATTCTGCCAAGAAAACTTTTATGGCTGTAATATATGTTTATCAGTGATGCTTACTATATTCCTGACAAAATACCGACAAGACAGAAGTTGTCACTTCCATGCATAAAAATTATCTCTTTTAGGCAACAAAATAAAACAAGTTTAATAGCCCGGTTATTAATATGTTTTGCACCGTACATACACATGTTTCTCTCATGTCACATGTCAACTCGGGTACACGTTAAAAGCGATTTTAATAATAATGTGTGAAAACATTTCCTGTGAGAAAACTCGGGAGAAAAAGTTAAATAAAACAAACAGCCTTTAGGCCTCTTTCACAGTGTGACGTTAAAGTCGCACATTACAACACTATTTAACGCAGAATAACTCACTGCAATGAAAAATCAATGCCCTGTTCACAGTGCACACGTTGCATTGGTGTCTAACGCTACACATTAAAGAGACACTGAAGCGAAAAAAAAAAATGATGATATTATGATTTGTATGTGTAGTACAGCTAAGAAATAAAACATTAAGATCAGATATATCAGTCTAATTGTTTCCAGTACAGGAAGAGTTAAGAAACTCTAGTTGTTATCTCTATGCAAAAAAGCCATAAATCTCTACGACTTTCAAAGTCGTGGAGAGGGCTGTTATCTGACTTTTATTATCTCAACTGTAAGTGAACTAATTACTTTTTCTCTGCCAGAGGAGAGGTCATTAGTTCACAGACTGCTCTGAAAGAATCATTTTGAATGCTGAGTGTTGTGTAATCTGCACATATTATAGAATGATGCAATGTTAGAAAAAACACTGTATACCTGAAAATAAAAATATGAGGATATATTCTTTGCTGCTAATCTTCTAGTAATTATTCATAGTACGCAACCAATTCACTATATCATATTTTTTTTTTGCTTCAGTGTCTCTTTAAGTGAAAGTACTGCATGCTGTGCGTTATACACGTTATTAGCTGCGTTAGACTGTTTGCACATGCTCAGTAATCACTTGGAAGCATACTTTTCATGGCCTGTATGCGACGATAACGGGGCATTAAGTTGCGTTGCGACTTTTTTGGGGCGTTGCATTGTAATTTGCGTTGCAACTTTAACGTCGCATCAACATGCAACGTCCTACTGCGAAAGACGCCTTAAAGAATGACTGAAATTAAACACAAAGCTAACCAATCAAAATCGCTGTGAAGGGAACCTGAAGCAAGAGCTATAGACAAAAACAAAGTGCCAGGGCTCATACATAAACATGCTATCCAACAGGATTCACCCCAGTAGGACTTTGTCAGGGCTACAGAAATGCGCTACATTACATTCACATAGAGTACCGATATATAACATTATACAGATCGTGCAAAAAGTATATATCTGAGCTAATACGCTGCTGACTCACAGTATCTATATAAAAGAATGTATGCTAATCACTATGAGTACACCTTCCCACGTGCAGGTGTGTTCACTGCCCCCTGATTAGTAAGGGCCACTCCTGTAAAATCATATTTTCCTCATAGATCCTGGCAGTCAGCCAACCTGTTTAAACAATACATAATGCTGTCCCAAGTATACATTAACCCTTAATGTAAAATAAGGCATTTTACAGAATTCCTCACACAGGTTAAATCATCCAGCTTGCCTCGTTCACATTAAAGCCATGCCATAGACCTCCCCAGATCAGAATTATGCATGCTATTATGCAGGGTGAAACGCAACTTCGACATCCAGTTTTTTGTCCTCCAGCCAGAAAGATGGGAGTGTACATGCGAGCAGAAGAATGGTCATTGATTTCGCCTATCACATAATAACAGAGAACCCAAACAAAGGGATGATGCAGGGCGGGGTTACATTAATCCAAGAAAAAGCCCATCAGCCTACCATTGGTTGGCAGTAGCTAGGCAACCAGAAACATTGCCGGTGTAAACATAAGCACACGACAGGGTCAACCCGCAATACATTATAGCCAGAGTCACGGGCACAACGCAACTTAATGCAGACAACAGGGGGCAGACACAAATAACTATATACAAAGAGAAATGAAGTATGCAAATATCCCCAGGCACAAATTAGTGTGAAGTACAGTATAGTTAACGCCTCACTTTACAGTTAAAGGATTACATTATTTAACTGGTTACCCAAGGGAAACCAAACTATCAGGAGTTAATATACAGCTAAGTAAAATAGGAACTATGAAAGCAGATGAGAACACCACCAATAAAAACATCAACCATCAAACACACAGAGAAGGGCACAAATCCATGCACTATTTATAAGGGTAAGCGCGGTCTTGAAGTCTCATAACTACACAAATGGTGCAAAAACTATTCTTTAAAGAGAACCTGAACTGAAAATAAAAAAAGTCAAAATAACCATACCCAGGTCATACTTTTTCTCCTCTCCTGCATCCTGTTTGTCCACTGTGATCAATGGATTTCTCTGTCCTTCATTTTGAAAATGACCATTTCCCCATAACAGCTTCCTGGTCAGCACACTGTTAAAGTGTAATATCACCAACTTGAGCCATAGGGAAACATGGACATTACCTTGCACATTCAGTTATAACTGACAGCAACTGGTATATGTCAGTTCTGACAAAATATTGTCAGAACTGGAAGGGATCACTGTAAGAAGAAAATGGCGAGCCTCAGAGTGACTGACGGTGAGGTTAGTATGTAATAGCTATGTCATGTGTTTATTTTAAATAATTTTCTAGTCAGCTTATTTTAAATATTTTAAATACTTTAAAAAGTCAGCTTAAAAGGGAACTTCAGGTTCCCTTTAAGCTGACTGGTGCAATTGTATCCAGCAAGAAGATCTATAACAGATTATCCACATATGCCCCTACCCCACAGACACACAACCCTTGGTCCTGGGGATCATTTCTGTGTGCCTTAGGGCTCTTTCACATTAGGGCAGATTTTCTGCGTTTCAACGCAAAGGATAAAGTTTGCGTTACCCAAGGTGAAATGAAAGTCCATAGACTTTCATTTTAGCTTTCACATATAACGCAGCCTTTTTGTGCGTTGCGTTACACTGCACCCAGGCGCAGTTTTTCGGCCAACGCTAGCTTCATGCGTTACAATGCTAGTCAATGTAAAACGCACACTATGCGCGTTTTTAATCCGTTAACGCAGGCAATCAGTCCCAGAATGCAACAGAGGAACAATGTAGAAAGTTGAAAACTAAAAGAAAAAAAAATTACCTGCGTTTTCCTATGTCCTGTAACGCATTGAAAACGGATTAAAAACGCACACTCACTGCAGTGCACTGCAGTGCAAAACGCATTAAAACGCATACAACAAAACGTATACTTTGAGCATTCTCCAACGCAAGCTCTGATGTGAAAGAGCCCTTAGAAACCCATCTCCCAGAAGTTACAGTGTTGCAAGTCATTAATGGGATGTGCAAACCTCCATTGAAGTGTATCACCTACATGTTCCAAAAATCCACTTTGGAAAATGCTGTATCATTTTACCGATATACAATTTGACAGGTGCATCTAGCTCCATAATTATTTCTGGTGCTACTATTAAACTTTGGGATTTTAAATGTACAACCCTTTCAAATACAGCCAAACATTGAGCAAGGGGCCACAAAAGAACAAGCGGTACAGTGTCCATATATAATATCTACATCTATAAGCTACTAAAGCTGACAAGAAATAATTGATGACATCCTTGGCACTCTACTATGCTCTTCTAAATCCTTGAAGCAACAATGCAGGGCCGAGGCTGCAAAGACATGTTGGAGGGCCGACTGTGTGTGACGTCACACAGGAGGCGGGTGAGTGGGGAGAGAAGAATGTGTTCATCCTAAGTAACCAGCAAGTGCAGTGTCTACTCTGATGGTCCGGTTGGTGCCCAGCATTGGGACCATAGGCTACATGAGAAAACTTCAACTCTTCAGCTCTTCAAGTGTAAAAAAAAAAAACAAAAAAAAACCCAAATGGCACAAAAGTGAGGTGCGCTTACCACAACAAATCCATTGCAGAAAGACAAATGCGAAAGGACGCCATTTCTAAAGTAAGATCTGTTCACTGTCAGTTTTACGATGCAGTAAAATGTACACACAAAAAAGTGCATTTTCTGCTGTAGTGGGAACAGAGCCTAAACACCCTTTTGTAACCTTACAAATGGCTGTTATCTTACAGACTGACATTCACCTCATGTGTTAAGGCCCATACATACGGCATACATTTGTCTGTAGTGGTGAGGCAGCGACAAAGACAAGAGATAACAGCATATTTATGGCAGCAACAATTGGAGTTTGTGACACACGTGACAACAGAAAGAGTGAAGACAACGGAAGCTGTCTGCCACAGACTACGTATAGTAGTGGTACTATGGTAGCTACTCTGCTTTCTGTAGAAGACTTTCGTACACACGACAGGACACCAACAGACTAAGCGACGGTTTGTGAAACAAAAGTCACAAGAGATTCACCAGTTGAATCGCTCAAACATGGCTGTGTCTGCAAACAGTCTTTGTCGCTTGCCGTGTCGCACGAACCGTCGCTCAACACGTGTCTGTACAGACATTTTTACGACGTGCGTATGGGCCTTTATCCTTTGTGAATTGACATTTATGAGGAATTTACCTCGCCAGTTTGGTAACTTACCTCACTAGTCTGTAATTTTAGTTTTTTTATGTGGTAACAACCTTTGTGAATTTATATTTTACTAAATGTTCTGTAAATTTGACTGTTTTCTGCTTTTACTACATGCGGTAAAGCTTTGCGATTTGAGCCCTTTGTTTATAATGACTGCACAGCATTGCATTTTCCAGTGAAGGAACAAAAAACAAAAAAAAAAATCAACCATTTTATTAGCGCTCAAAGAAAATGCTGTTGATCTACCTTTTATCACTCAGTACCTTGAAAATGCAACTCGGTAAAAAACAAATCTACACACTTGAATACCAGCATTTCTGGTTAAAAAAAAACAAAAAAACCAACCACCACAAGTCCTTAGAATGAGACAGAATTTTGTTGAAGATAACTTTGCAGTTCCTGCTAGAGCTACTACAGCTCCATCTGCAGCTGGCACTCACTGGGCCCATGATAATCCTTATGCTGGCCTCCTCCACATGCTTTATGTGTGGGATCTCCCCCTGAACTGCCTGGATAATCTGGAAAATCTCCACTTCAAAAAGGTAGTCATCACAGTTCTAAGAAGCCAGAAGTCACTGTGAGAGGACCTATCTTGTGAATCACTACACCAGGGGCCTTATCACATTCTACAAGGAGATGCATTTAGCCCTTACTAATAAAATACCTTTACAGTATGGAGAAAACCATAAAAACAGACAGTTGCAGCTTTAAAGTTTGGAACTTGTTAAAGCACTCCAGTTGATGTATAAATGCAAGCATACTGCACCTGCAAAGTTGCACAAAGCCTCGTGCATTGAGAGAAAAAAAAATGCTACAGAGCCTGCGTGGACCGTACTCACAGAACATCCAAGCATGTACACGAATGAGAGTGCAACCACAAGACCATATTCGCCAAGCTCTTTTGAAAAATGTTCACATGGACCCAGCACTGGAACAGTGGGCTCGAGGAGGGGTGGGGAAATCTATACTGAGGGAAGTATCTAAATTTAATTTTTTTTAAAACCACTTTAGGTATGCTGAAAATAAGCCTCCTAATTATAATTCTTATTTCACATGAATGAGTAGAGGACTAGTGTGGCAGGAAGAGTAAGCAAAACTCAAGTAGATTCAACCATTAAAAAGGTGCCCATACACATCGATTTTCTTATTGGATTTCCCAAAATGAATAAATCTATTCCCCAAAATGTCAGATTAATCAAGTTATATTCAACAAAAAAATACTGAGATACTCAAATTGTGTTAGTACTTTTATTTAATATATGTATACTCGTCAGTCATGGTCTTCTGCTCATGCGCAGTTACCGGGGCTGATTGCGGCTGAATGGCAGATGGCAGGAGGAAGGCGAGGGACTCAGACGTGCTTCTGGGGCTGGAGGAAGCCCCAGGTAAGTATCAAATCTGTCGTTTAAACCGCCTATAGTTTCCTTGAAGGGAACCTTAACAGAAGGATATGGATGTTTCCTTTTAAATAATACCAGTTGCCTGGCACCCCTGCTGATCTCTTTTGCTGTAGTAGTGGCTAAATCACACACCTGAAACAAGCATGCAGCTAATCTAGTGTGACGTCAGTCAGAGCACCTGATCTGCATGCTTGTTGAGGGGCTGTGGCTAAAAGTATTAGCAACACAGGATCAGCAGGAGAGTGGTATTATTTTAAAAGGAAAGATCCATACCCTTCTCAATTTTGGTTCCCTTTAAGACCATACTGAAAATCACAGGGCTGTGGAGTCGGAGCAATTTTGGGTGCCTGGAGTTGGAGGTTTCATAAACTGAGTCGTCGGATGATTTTTGTACCAAATCCACAGCCTTGGCAAGTATTCGACTAAGGAGTCATTTAGGGTACCTAGAGTTAGGGCTCGTTCACATTGCGTTCCGCTCGTGTTGGCAGGTTTTTTTTAGCGATTCTTTTTTCAAATCTCGACACTTGGGTGGGTGTTCCATTTTTGTGAAAAGCGGTTCCTAAGCACTTTTCCCAAGCGTTTTTTTAATTCACTCCGACTCAAATCAGAAAGTGAACTCTTTGATCCGGAAAAGAATAAATACAATGTATTTATTCTTTAAAGCGCAATCGCCCCACAATGCGATTTTGTGTGTGTTTAGTGCGCTTCCTATGCCTTCTATTATAGCAAAGTCGCCCCAAAAATGGTCCTGGCAACGCTTTTGCTGAACGCACAGCACACTAACCGCGCTGATATGAACCTTCTCATAGAAATTCATTGCACAAGCGTTTTGGGGGTGATTTTAAAAAAATTGCCTGCGCTTGAAAAAAGGAAAAAAAAAAAAAAAACACCTCTAGTGTAAACGAGCCCTTAGAGTCAGAGGTTTCATAAACTATGGAGTCGGATGATTTTTATACCGACTTAACAATCCTGGAAAATCAATGTAGTAAATAACTAGTATGTAACAGCTTATGCTTTCACATATGTGAATGCTTCCTGTAGATTACTATGTGTTACACCTATTCTTTGCACTGCCTTACTAAATAATTCTGAAACAGTCATTAGTAAGCCTCAAATTTGTTTTACGTTTTATAATTAGAACTACTCTGATAAGCTAAAGAAATAATTACTGTAAAGGCTGCAGCCGCAATTACAAATCAGCTTAGAAGAGATTTCATCTCCTACTGTTAGATAACTGCTACAGTGTCCTTTTCCCACTAGAAGCACTGAAAAACCACCAACGCTCACTGGCATTTTAGGTTGGGTGCTCTCTGTGCTGGACTGTACAGAATCCATGTTGAGAGGATCTGTTGCCACTCCCCCATCTACACCATACAATTTTTTTGTCCGATTCGATTCAATTCATTCTGACATGTCCAATCGGGATTCAATTCGATTCAATTTGCCATTGCAAAACAATGGCACATTGAATTAAATCCCGATCGGACATGTCAGATTGAATCGATTCTGAAAAAAAAAAAAAATGTATGGTGTAGATGGGGCTTACATTGGTGCGCTATGCAACAAATTAACGGCTGCAGAATCCACTCCACAGAAAGTGTGTGTACTGTAGTCAGATTTTTATGCAATAGGGTCAAGACTGAAATGAAGTGAACTGGCCCATAGAAAAGCACTAAAAGAGAACCTGAGCTGAAAGGAGATACTGGTAACTGATACTTACCTGGGACTTCCTCCAGCCTCCATATACTCCATGGGCTCCCTTGCCATCCTCCCGGGCAGCTCCATTCGTCTGCAATCTTCGGTTAATAGTTTCCAGTCGAGCAGCACCATGCATGCACAGTTTGACTAAACTCTGCGCATGTAGTAGTCTGCAGGCGCAGAACGCATTGACGGGGGGTGGTTGGGTTAAGATTTTCCATGGGAAAAGTAGTACCAGCTTTTAAATGGAATGAAGTTCAACGCTGAGTTAAATTTCCTCTAAGATCTTGACCTGTCCTTTCCGATTCCACTACCCACTTCATGGAATTGCAGACAGAGTATGAACCGCCCACTAAGTAGGTATTGCTTGGTGCTGTCTGGAATATTTTGCATGCACTGCCTAGCACTGACTGGAGTTTGCTAGCATTTTTATTAGTGGTAAGACTTTTTCCCCTTATTGTCTCCAATAGAGGGTAAACAACTAGAAACGCCAAATTAACTGCTGCAGGTTTATTTACAAAGCCAGCCTGCACGGCACAAAGTGACCTTACCCAGTTAAAAGGCAATGCAGTTTTACAATGTCTTTACATTTTGGTGGTACTGGAAGGTGCACTAAAGTGCAAGTATCCTGTGGGTAAAAATTACAGTGAAATACCAGAAATAATTTAGCCCCCTTACTGTTATTACTGTTCTGCCTGCTGAAGCACTCTCAGTATCACTTCTCAAGCTACCTTGTACAGTCTTACAGCCACTCCAAAGAAATAGCTTGCAACTGAATTTCAGTCCAGCCCAATGTCCAATTCAACTTAGAGCCCTGGTTCTGCTATACGTTAAAAAGAAATGACATTACAAGTGCACTAAAGGTTACCTGAAATTAAAAATGGGTGAACGCATACAGTAAAAAAGTCCTACTTCAAACTTGCCTATGATGCCTTTGTACTATTTTCTCTGTAATGTTTAATAGCCCAGTGCTATGCACCCCAGTCTCTGATATAGTGGTTGGATAGCAAAAGGTTAAGGGCTCTGCCTCTGACACAGGAGACCTGGGTTCGAATCTCGGCTCTTTCTGTTCAGTAAGCCAGCATCTATTCAAAAAGGAGACCTTGGGCAAGACTCTCTAACACTGCTACAGCCCACTGAGCGCACCCTTGTGGCTCAATATAACTGTTTTGTCTCTTGTCTGGTTCAACTCTCCATGAGATTTTATAAAAATTATAAAACATTTGTTTGGCTGTGAAAAATGCCCCCCACAACAGTGAAAAAGTAAGACATTTTCATACCTCATCACTACTCTATATGAACGCTGTTTATATTTTATACAGCTCACACCATTTTTAGAAATTTGGTTGTAAAGACTTTAGACAATTGCTATATAAAAAGTTGGGCAGTGGTCACCAGGACTGAGGTGTAAGCAAGTGCAGTCCCCGCATCCTCCTTACTTCCCTTTCAGGATTTACATGGTAACCAAAGTGATATAATCCAAGTCATTTTGAGATGGGATGCCATGTGGACACTAGTATGGTTGAGGTGAGCCAGGGTGAAAGTCCATAAGGAAATTCAGCTAAGGTGGTTTGGGTGGACCCTCATGCAATCCAGTGAACTAACTGGACACCTTCTTAGAGGCTGTGAGTGGGTAAAGGTGCTGAGGTAAAAAAAAAAAAAAAAAAACTTTAGCATAATAGCCTATGTTGTTGTGTGACAAAGGTGGATTATCCAAACATAAGCGTCTACTCACTTCCCTGGAACTGAAGAAAATAATGAAACGTCTGTTAAATTACCCCTCTGTGCCTGAGACCATGATAGGCTGTCGCTCAGCTATGAAGAACGATTTCAGCTGACACAATCCTAACCTTCATGCTCATGTGACTAAAAACGAAAGTGTGTGTCAGGTTGACTGGGTGTGAGCGGACACCTGTCAGTACATACAAATTTTTTAACTGCCGGAACAAATAGTTTCTCTTCTATTTTGCAGCAAACGTTTTGTTTTTGTTTTTTTACAAAACTATTTATGCATAATTTAAATATTTTATTAATTCAACGCATATTTAAAAAAAAAAGAAAAAAATCTGCTTTTAGGCCCCGTTCACACTTGCGTTACTCTGCCAAACGGACCAGATGACCTGACCGGATCCGGATAGGTTGCATCAAGTGTACATCAGGCTGCGATCCGGATCCGTTTGGCAAAAGAGAGTACAAATAAATAAAAATGTGGGGGTCTGGGAGGTCAGCAGAAGGTGCACCTGTGGAATCAGGTCCTCCGCTGTTTAGGCCTCACCTCCACCTCCGACATACTGCCAACATCTCCAGCACGTTAAAGTCACTGCTGCTCCACTCCAAAATGCTTCCCATGTGTCCCCATCCAAAATCGCCGCTAGAATACGCATAGGAAGTGGGGTAGAATGTCAGGTGTTTGTAGCCAGTGTGTTCTGTGCTTCCGTTTCCCATCGCTTTCTATTTCCGGATGGTGCAGTCAGGCTCCGGTCCGGGTGCGTGGGCCGGATGATCTGGACCGAAAAATAGCGCATGTTGGAAAAGTGTCCGGAGTCCGGATCCGGTCCGGCTCCGTACTGTACGGAACGGACGCGTGTGAACGTCCGCATTGCTATGCGGAACGTACGTTCCGTTTGTACATTATACGGTCCGGATCTGGCCTGGCGAATCCGGACAGGGAACGCTAATGTGAACCGGGCCTTAGGCTTTGAGATACCCAAGAGAAAAATTAGCTTGCTCTCTCTCTCTCTCTCTCTGACTTGATGCCATTGAACTGAATTTTCAGCTTAAAACCATCAACGGATACCGGCAGAATTTCACAGGCAACTTCGGAATTCCGCCAGATTGAAAAAGCAATTCCGTTCTGACCAAACGGAACGGAATTACCAATTTCCGCCTAAAATTGCGGTAAATACAATTCCGCAGAAAGCGGTGACTATCCCTACGAGAGAGAGAGAGAGAGAGAGAGAGATAGATATGAATCTACATGGCTATCTGGGGTTCTCTTCGGACAACTGTTCAACACAAAAGGCAAGGCCATGCCTGGGTGGGCTTGAACCACCAACCTTGCAGTTAACAGCCAAACGCGCTAACCAATTGTGCCACAGAGACTGTGTACTACAAAGACTGTGCACGCAGTTGCTGTTGAATGATTTTATGGGGATGTATGTGTGTCTTTTGGAGGGAGGAAGTAAGTCTGCTCCAAGAAGTTTCAGCATGTAGTGTTGGTGGTATAATGGTTAGGATAGCAGCCTACCAAGCGGTAGGCCTAGGTTCGATTCCCAGCCAATGTATGTAAGCTGGCCTTTGAAATCCTACAATTCCCTAAGCAAGCTCATTTTTCTCTTGGATATATCACAATGGTACATGCTAGGCTGACTTCAGCATGTAGCATTGTAGTGTGTTGTGTTGGTGGTATAACGGTTAGGATAGCAGCCTACCGAGCACTAGACCTGGGTTCAATTTCTGGCCAATGTATGTAAGCTGGCTTTTGAAATCCTACAATTCCCTAAGCAATCTCATTTTTCTCTTGGATATATCACAATGGTACATGCTAGGCTAGCTTCAGCATGTAGCATTGTAGTGTGCTGTGTTGGTGGTATAATGTTTAGGATAGCAGCCTACCGAGCACTAGACCTGGGTTCAATTCCTGGCCAATGTATGTAAGCTGACTTTTGAAATCCTACAATTCCCTAAGCAAGCTCATTTTTCTCTTGGATATATCACAATGGTACATGCTAGGCTGGCTTCAGCATGTAGCATTGTAGTGTGTTGTGTTGGTGGTATAATGTTTAGGATAGCAGCCTACAAAGCGGTAGGCCTGGCCAATGTATGTAAGTTGGCTTTTGACATCCTACAAATCCCTAAGCAAGCTCATTTATCTCCTGGATATATCATAATGGTACATGCTAGGCTGGCTTCAGCATGTAGTGTTGGTGGTGGTATAGTGGTGAAGAGAGCTACCTACCGAGCACTAGACCTGGGTTCAATTCCCGGCCAAGGTATGTAAGCTGGCTTTTGAAAACCTAGAATTCCCTGGAAGACGAGAGGAAGGAAGGTAGGTAGGTAGGGAGGAGAGAGGAAGGGAGGAAAAAAAGGACTAAGGGAACAGTCAATAGGGTCTATGGGCTACCATATAGCATAAACAAGGTTCCATTTGTGATTATTTTAATTTTTCGTCCGGAATCCGGAATTCCGCGGAATTTCGCAAAAATCCGGCGGAATTTTCATAGCGACGGAATTCAGCGCTGGCGGAATCTGCGAATTCCGGTGGAACAGAATTTGCCCTTTCCGATCATCCCTACTTTTGACAGTGCCGACGTTACTCACTAAGCACCGCTGCACATGTGATTCCCATTATAGTCTATGGTTGCGCCAGGTGCACCCAAATCTAGCAGCGCCAGAAAGCACTGCTCCGCCAGGGGTGCCCCTGAGATAATTATCCTGTGGTTCTTTTTCAGGAGTACGACTTAACCTATCCTGAAGAGGATACCCAATCCATGTGGAGACAGAATTCTCCCCTGCCTAATACTGTGGTTACCTAATAGCAACCCAGGTTTGTAAGTAGTAGTAGTTTTACACATTATTTCATTGCCTGGAAATACTACGCTATCTGGCACTCCTGGTGTTTCCTGTTTTCTTTTTTTCTCTCCTGGTTCCTAAGATTTGTCCTGTCAAACTAATTCACCAGACACCCCTCAAAGGTTTTCCATGTCCTCCTTGCCCCTGCTCGGGATCCTCCAGAATATCCCGACCACACTTTTCTTCCTGTACAAGCACAGCCATGCTGCACTTGTGTGAGTAGCAGAGTACAGCCAGGTTGCACAAGGCTCCTTTCCATATAGCGCGCTTTCAGGCACACTTATGGAAACGCGATCGCAGGGACAGCAGACAGTGCATAGACTGCACTGTCTGCCGTTTCCATCCATGCGGGGCAATTCGCTTAATCGCCACGCATAGTTTGCTGCATTTCGGGGCACTTCCGCCCGCAATTTCATTCAGTAATGAATGTCATCACAAGTTCCACTGGGAGTGGCGCGTGCACAGCTTTAATGGAAACAAGCATCTGCAGCTAACTGTGCAGGCATGGATGTACTCACACAGGTACAACTGCGCTAGTGCATAAAGAGGAGAGCAGTCAGGATCAGAAATCAGACAAGCTATTGTCAGATTTCTTTCCAGGGACGGTGTCCGGCAATGGTGGTGGCCAGGACGTGGGAAGCCTTTGCAGGATCCAGAGGCTTCCCTTTAAGTTGGTATATTTTTTGTTGTTGTTGTTGCAGGTTTTGCTTCAGGGGCACTTTTAATTAAATAGAAAGATCAGAGACACTATCAGACATGCAGTAGTTAATTTACCTCCACCAATACTACTATATTCTAATGTGACCCTGGTGACTGTTGTTAACTTTCGTAATTAATAGCATAGCAGATTATTTTAGAACACTCCAGTTATACTGCTTTCTTTCCATTCTCCATCGTTACAGATTCAGTCCCATGCTATAGTGATTAGTGAGAGACTCTCCCCATCCTTACTCCAGAGCACTAATCCTCCTGGCATGCCCATGGAGGCCTCTCCCACAATGGTACCATCCCTACAGCAAGTACAACCAGCAACAGGTTAGACTGGAAAGTTTGACAGCCATTAGCAGCCCTGCTGCTGAGGAATGACAAGTCCCCCCCCCCAAGTCCCCCCCCCCCCCCCCCCAGAGACTGGCTCCCCCATGGCCCCGTACACCCAGGCGGGCTCTGCTCTGCTGAGACTTGTGGTGCTACCACCCCTCTGCCGGGGTTTCACAGCATACTCTCTCCAGGGCTATTGCAGCTCACCTCTGTCAGCAGGTGCACCCGAGGGTTCCCAGCGCTCTGCACGTAGCCACAGACCACCTTCTTCAGGGATACCAGGTAGACCCGTCACCCTGAAGCGCCGATGCAATGACGCTACCGCTCAGCGTAGGAAACGTCAGGACGGTGACTCGGGAGTATCCCAGACATTACATACTGATACCGCGCATGCGCAAGGTGTTGGAAAGCTGCGCCTGCTCACCCTATGCTGCTAGCCTATACCTTCCCGCATGCGTATCGGCTGCCACAGGACGCATGCGTGCTCCACATGACCAGGGCACAGAGCGAACCTGAGCTGGTAGCGCAAGGTACCACGGGATGTAAACACAGGCGAGCTTGACAACACGCATGCGTAGTGCACTGCTCCATGATACGGACCTAGCGCCCTCTGCTGGAGATACGACTCAACATTATCCTTGTGAATGGATGGAAGATCGTACAATCTGAATGCGCTTTCTGTGCAGTTCTTTAGTCAACACAATCGGTTACATAAATCTGTATACTTCCATAGCTGACTTTTGTGGCATTGCAATCTTTGACTGACAACTACTTACCATATAAATATTGACAAAAAAGCTGCTGCAATAAATGACATATTATCTGGGACGCTACTATTCCTGAATAGTGAGGAGGAATACTTATCACTTCTGCTGTCTGGATATGATAGTTCTTCATAAGGCAGATGTCATACAGTACGCTCCGTCCACGTGGCGGTGATTGACAGCGCCGCTTGCGCAGGCCAACCTCCAGGTCTGCCTGACGTCATCGCTGGGGACCAGGAAGCTTCACAGGCGAACGGCTCACCGCGGAGCTGCAGCGAGGGACATGCTGGGAGCTTGGGGTTGGACGAAGCCCCGGGTAAGTAGCACTTATAAACCCCCTGATGACTCCTTTAAGGGCCCGTTTCCACTGCTGCATAAATCGGGCGGAATCCGCAGTTTCCCCGCTGAAAAATCGTGCACGGAAACTCTGCCATAGGGAATAATGTTGCCGCCGTCTGAATCGCTTGCCATAACGTTTTGGAACGACATTGCAGCATTGTCTTGTGCGGGAGGCAGTGAATCCCATATCTGGGATTCATCTTCATACTCGTAGATCAGAAAGTGCCACCGTGCATCTCAGAGTGGCGTGCGGCGGCAAGTAGAAACAAGCCCTTAAGCCCCTTGCCGTTCCAATTCTGACGGCAAGGGGGCAGCGCAGCACTTTAAAAAATTTGTTTTTAAATCATGTAGCGAGGCCAGGGCTCGCTACATGATAGCCGCTGACAAGCTGCATCCCCCTACCCACTCCAATCGCCTTTGGCGATCAGAGTAAGCAGGAAATCCCGTTCAGAATGGGATTTCCTGCTGGGCTTTCCCGGTTGCAATGGCGACGAGGCGGGATGTCACCGACGTCATGGACGTCACAGGGAATCCCGATCCACCCCTCAGCGCTGCCTGGCACTGATTGGCCAGGCTGCGCAAGGGGTCTGGAGGGGGGCGGCGCGTAGCGGCGAATCGGCGGCGAGCGGAATATGCACGCAGCTAGCAAAGTGCTAGCTGCGTGCAGTAAAAAAAAAATTTTGAAAATCAGCCCAGCGGGGCCAGAGAAATCCTTCTGCGCAGGTTACCCCAAGCTGAGCTCGGGATAACCGGCAAGAATGTTAATGTTTGGTTGGCTCTTTTGGCAAGATGGTTGAGTGCAATATTCTCTGCAAAAAAAAGTGCTAATCTACCACTTGCCATTGACTTTTTTTTTGTATTTTCACTGACTCTACCGCCTGCTCTTGACCACCTTACCATTCTGTACCCGCCTTCCATTGCAGTTATTCTCTCTGCCTACAGTGGGGCCACAACCAGATGGCTACTAGCAGGACTGGATTTAAGCCAAGGCCACATAGGCCATGGCTTAGGGCACCCCAGGATCAAGGGCAGTTGGCCAGCAGGGTATAAAGGGGAGGGTCACCTGGGTATCTATCTATCTATACAGGAGGGGGAGGGTCATCTGGCTTCTTATACTAGAGGGAAAGGGGGAGGGGACATCAGGATACCTATACTGGAGGGGGGGGGGGGGGGGCAATCAGGCTATCTAAGCTGGAGGGAAGGGTTTTTTCATTTGGCTACCTATGCTAGAGGGAAGGGTCAACGGGCTACCTATATTGGGGGGGGGGAGGGGTCACCTGGCTACCTATACTGAAGGAGGGCAGCTGGTAACAGTGGCCTTGGGTGGATAAAGACTATAAATCCAGCCCTGGCAACTAGGAATGATCGATAAGATGCAAATATTTCCTAGTGAATGAAGGATTATGTAAATTTGTATGGACCAATCAATTTAAACCTGGGTGGGACTTGATTGTTCCATTTTCTAGCTGCATAAATATTTGCATCTCACTGATCATTTCTTATGGCTACCAGGCAGGGGTGCAGCTAAGGTTTTGGTGGCCCCAAGCAGTCCATAACTTCGCGAGCTGCTTCTAAAAAAATGGATAGCCACACCTGAAAACAAAGCGGCGCTCGCAGCGCACCGCGCCAACAAATGGGCATGGCCAAAACATGATGTGGGTGGAGCCAAATACTAGCAGTTTCTAGGCTAAATTGAACCCAGGGCGAGGCGTAAAATGAGCTCCCAACGTGGAGACAAGTATAGGTGCCCGCAGTATAGGTAGCCAGCTATAGGTCCCAACCCAGTATAGGTAGCCCACATAGTTGCCCCCAGTATAGGTTAGATAGGTAGGTGCCTCCAATATAGGTAGCCAGTATATTTGCCCCAATACAGGTTAGATAGGTATATGCCCCCAGTATAGCTTAGATAGGTATATGCCCCCAGTATAGCTTAGATAGGTATATGCCCCCAGTATAGCTTAGATAGGTATATGCCCCCAGTATAGGTTACATAGGTATATGCCCCAGTATAAGTTACATAGGTATATTCCCCCAGTATAGGTTACATAGGTATATGCCCCCAGTATAAGTTAGTTAGGTATATGCCCCCAGTATAGGTTAGATAAGTATATGCCTCCAGTATAGCTTAGGCAGGTATATGCCCCCAGTATAGGTTAGATAGGTATTTGTCTGCAGTATAGGTTGTCATGAAAGAGCCGTGAGAAAAGAGAACGCAATCGGTTTACTGCACCGATTGCCATTGACGTGCCAGATCAAAATCGTCTGTCTGTGGATACCAGGCAGTCAAGCCTGGGGGTCTCTGTTGCAATCATAGGTGTTAGCGTTATTTTCATGAAAGCCAAGTGTGCTGTCTGGTAAGGCCTGTGTGGTTAATTAATTTGATCAAAGGAGTCCCTTTCCTGCCAGTGACACCAGGTGTGAAAGCTTTCCCAGCAGCAAGCAAATGGCAAGTGTTACTGCCTTTTGAAGAGACAGGATAAACTCAGCATGAGACCAGACTGTCTGATTCCATCAGAAGCAGAGAGTTTTTTTGCCTCTTTACAGAATCTAGTATCTAGGATAATTATGAGAGTTGTATCATAAGGTTTGTAGTGTCTTGCTCAATCTTTTGATACCAGTCTTGAGGGGCAAGGCGTACTCTGCAACCAAGTTATTAAACTTCTCAGGAATTGGACCCTCTACCCTAATCAAGTCCGATGTCATAGGAATTGTCATAATCTGTGGAATATTCATCTGTTAGTGCAAATGTGGCATTTATCGGTTTTGAATTACAGCATTTTACAAGTTTAAACCTAAATCTCTCTCCGAGAGAATGAACTGTGATTGGTTTGTAATTCAGAGGGGGCAGGCTTTGCCACACACAAAACCAGCTTCATCAAAAGCACATTGCCAGCAGGCGGACCTCAGTCCTCCCTTGTGTACCATCACCGGATCAAGCCAGCCAGAGGACCACGTGGCTGGCGGCCATTTTCCTAAACTGAAACAAAGGACATTTTACATGTGCTCAGATTTTCCCAGAAAGGGCATATTTCTACGAACTTAAGTATTTTATTCCCTTTTTATTTTTTTTATACTTCGCTATTATTTGACTCTATAATTGTTGATATTAACAAATGTGTTTAACCGTTTTCTATTTGCAGGTCTAGAGTCAGCCAGTCAGTGGGTTCCTCTGTCCCATGGTAACAGAGGTGGTGGCAGTTATACCCTGAAATAGTGTGTAATTTGTATTGCCTTAACTCACAGGCTCCCTTCTAGTCGGTCTACTGCCAAAATCCCAGCAGTTTCTGCGCACCGATTACGACCACAGATTGCATGGTCTGTGTGCTGAAACCGATTGGAAGGCATTGTGCGGTCCGGCCACTAGGGGGCTTGTGACATAGGTTAGATAGGAATATATTAGTACATGAAAGAGATGCTGCACACCTTCCTCTTGTAATGCTTTTATTCAGGCCTTCAACCAACAGCCAGCGTATACGACATAGAAAACAAGAGTTGTCAAACCTGGATTCACGGAGGTGCGGAGGTGAGTAGGGAACAGGTGACCAGGGGATGTATGGACGGCACTATAGCCGTTTCACGCCGTCTGGCGCTTGCTCATGTGCGTATGTCCACGTCCACGTATGGACATACGCACATGAGCAAGCGCCAGACGGCGTGAAACGGCTGTAGTGCCGTCCATACATCCCCTGGTCACCTCTTCCCTACTCACCTCCGCACCTCCGTGAATCCAGGTTTGACAACTCTTGTTTTCTATGTCGTATACGCTGGCTGTTGGTTGAAGGCCTGAATAAAAGCATTACAAGAGGAAGGTGCGCAGCATCTCTTTCATGTACTAATGTGTTCCAGTTTGTGCCCTGCACTAATCAAAGCTTGCTGCACTTCCCTTTGCTTGGACTGTTAGCCTAACAACACAGGTGTAAACGTATGGGGTGAAGCTATTGCAGACTTATAGGAGCCAGCTCTACCCCCTGCTCAACCAGCTGAGTGCCGAGTGATTTTTCTTTCCTAAAGTGTATTAGATAGGAATATGGCCCCAGCAGGGGCGGACTGACAACTCAAGGGGCCACCGGGCAATAGGAGATTATGGGGCCCCGTACCAGTGTTGGGCCACATTCCATGTTATTTTTTACAGACTAAGAGATAATAATTTACTGCCAACAGATATCTTACATTGACAAAAAAAAACCTGCGCCGCGCCAAAAATGGGTGTGGTCACGCAACAGAATGTGGGCGTGCTCATGGGTGGGGCAAAATATGCATGACCTTAGCAGTAGTGTAAAAGGTCTGCCAGGGAAGTTTGAACTCTGCCATAGTGTTTCCCCCCAAAATACATGTAATCTGACAGCATTTCACCAAAAATCCATGCAATATGGCAGCGGTTCCTCCAAAATACAGATAATATGGCAGTCGTTCCCCCAAAATAGACGTAATCTGGCAGCAGAGGTTCCCCCAAATACACATAATTTGGCAGCGGTTCCCCAAAATATGTGTAATCTGGCAGCGGATCACCCAAAATACATGTAATCTGGCAGCAGTGGTTCCCCCAACATACATAATCTGGCAGCGGTTCCCCAAAAATACACTTAATCTGGCAGCTGTTCCCCAAAAATATTTAATCTGGCAGCAGTTCCCCCAAAATAGGTGTCCCCAGTATAGGTAACCAGGTCAAAAGGTATCCGCAGTGGAAGTAACCAGGCCTATACGTGTTGCCTGTCTAGGTATCCAGGTTTATAGGTGTCCCCAGAATAGGTAGCCAGGTCTATGGGTGTCCCCAGAATAGGTAGCCAGGTCTATGGGTGTCTCCAGTATAGATAGCCAGGTCTATTAATCTCCCCAGTATATGTAGCCAGGGGTATAGGTGTTCCCAGTATTTGTAGCCAGGGGTATAGGTGTCCCCAGTATATGTAGTCAGGTCTATAGGTGTCCCCAGTATATGTAGTCAGGTCTATAGGTTCCCCCAGTATAACCAGGTCTATAGGTGCCCCCAGTATATGTAGCCAAATCTGTAGGTGTCCCCAGTATATGTAGCCAGGTCTATAGGTGTCCCCAGTATTTGTAGCCAGGTGTATAGGTGTCCCCAGTATATGTAGCCAGGTGTATAGGTGTCCCCAGTATATGTAGTCAGGTGTATAGGTGTCCCCAGTATATGTAGCCAGTTCAATAGGTGTCCCCAGTATATGTAGTCAGGTGTATAGGTGCCCCCAGTATAGCCAGGTCTGTAGGTGTCCCCAGGAGGGGAAGCAGCCAGTGAAAGGGAGCGATAGGCAAGCGGCGGAGAAGGGCAGACATCTCCCCCTCCTTCCATCACCTTGGGGACCCCCTTCCTGGCTCTCCCCTCCGGATTAATAATGTTTATTAGTCTAGGCGCAGCAGCTGACAGCGGGCAGGGACTTACCGCTGTTCTTCTAGCCGGCAGAGGGAGCTGTGATCTGTGCGCCGCAAGTCTGGTCTTGAGTAGACCAGACTAGTGGCACACAGATCAAAGCTCCCTTCGGTGGCTGTAACATTGGTAAGTCCCTGCCCACTGTCAGCCGCTGTGCCTAGACTAATAGACATTATTAATCTGGAGGGTCGAGCCAGGAAGGGGGGCCCCAAGGTGAGGGAAGGGGGGGGGAGACGTCTTCCCTTCTCCGCCGCTGTGCCCATCGCTCCCTTTCACTGGCTGCCTCCCCTCCTGCTCAGGGTGCTCTGGCGGGCCCCCCCCCCTTACCACGGGCCCTCGGTCCGTGCCCGAGTGCTTGAATGGTCAGTCCACCCCTGGGCCCCAGTATGTGCGCAGCGGCGGGGGGGAGTGGGCAGTGTGAAGTTTCCATTTACCTGCCTGGATCCTGCACACAGCTTCTATCTTCTGCCTCTCCTGGCGCGTGTCGCATCGGTAAGATCTCCCCCTGTGATGACATGTGGTTACGTCATCACAGGGGGTGCTGTTACCATAGCGACAGACGCCGGGACAGGAAGTAGATAGAAGCTGGCAGGATCGAGGAAGGTAAGTGGGAAATTTTCTCTCCCCGCCGCTCCGCCTGGTGCCCGCAGCAGAGCGCCTGTATGCTGGCGGCGCCCCTGCTACCAGGCAGCAAAGCTATTTGTTGCCCACTAGAAGTAATGGGCCATCATCACTTGCTGGATGCTCTAGTGAAGAAACCACTATCCCAGGGGCATAGCACTAGCCATAGCAGCCATAGCAGCTGATAGGGGGCCCTGGAGCAGAGAGGGTCCAGGTGGTACTTGATGTATTCACTATTAACTTTCTTGTGTTCACCCACCCTCACTCTATCAGTGCCCATGGACTTTATGCAGTGTAGATTGCACAAGAATGTATATTGCAATTTAAATCATAGCTATTGGGAAGGTGCAGGTGGCATAGCTAAAGAGTGCCTACATCTGAAGGCCCCATGAAAGTTTTGCTATGGGGCCTCATAATCTCTAGCTACGCCACTGCACTCTCCCTCTGAGCACTGCGAGAGCCCACATCTATCAATGGTGTCAGCGATAACAGCTCAACTATCTGTAACACAGGCCTGCTGGACCCGCCATACAGGACTTATGACTTAGATAAAAACTTGGCACAAAAACAGACTGTGAATATACGGTATGAGTGATCTGAGTGGACCATAATCCTATTCTGAGGATATTCACAGCAAAACAGCTGACCAAGTGGCAGAAACTACTTGAAAAGAACTAACAAGATTTAGGAAGTAAGGCCTCTTGCACTCTTGCACACTACATGCGATTCTGATTTTAAATCGGTACTGCATGCTTCGTTTTTTCTGCATTTTTCTTGTTTTGATAGCATATAGGGAATCGCAAATCGGATTTGCATTGTGCCTCAGTCTGACAAAATTAAGGGTGCTAAATATACCTGGGGTGGCTCAATAAGAAAGGGATGCCCTTAACTAATCCCTTGCCATACACAGGAAGTTGTCTATGAAATGACAGTAGCGGAAAATGTTTGTGCTGAATGAGATGCCAGTGTGATAACAAAAAAAAAGTGCTTGCTTCAGATAACTCCAATAAAGAGTGGTGAAACTCAATGCACACCTTCTACACTGTCCTCTGCTGCCCTCCAGTGGACATTAGGATTAAGGATGGTCGGAATTGGCAAATTCTGAATCCAAAGAAATTCCGAAATTTCACACAAAATTCAGAACAAAATTTTAAAATCTTACGGATTTCAAGTTTGTATTGCAACATTGTAATTTATTTTCACATTAACCATAAAATAATGTTCACAATAGGTTACAATTTACCATAGAATTTCTGCATAAAATTATCTCATTCATGGCCATCAAACATGCTTAACATTGTACAGCAGTGCATAAATTTTTTTTTTTGCAAAAACATTTGTACATTACACAAATTTAGTTCCACATTACTTTCAGAATTTGTTTGCCAGAATCTGTTAGTTCCGATTTATAATAAAGCCAATACTAAATGTGAAATTTTGCAGAATCTGTGTGCTGATGTTTTATTTATGACTCTTTTCGAAAGTTTTCTTTTATGGTCCTCAACCAGTTCAGGTTTTTACTTAGGGACAGTTCAGACAGACAGCTGGAAAGACAAAAACAAAACACACGGACATCAAGAGCCCGATCTTGTGCGATATCATCTTGGTAGGACTTTGTAAAAGTGAATCTTGTGCGCTTATACTCACAAAGGTGGGTTGCTCCAAAGAGGCAACCACTCGCGTGTGCAGATGGGGGAAGTACCGTCCCCACTCGGCCTTTTCCTAGGTGGTCTTGGTCGCAGCTCCCAAAAAAATATTCGTCTCGCAAAGTATGCAAGGACGAATGCCCTACAACAGTAGGGTGTAAGTGGTAAATTTGGAAGGTGGGAGGCGCCCACATTAGAAAATATATAATTTTAGAGGAGATTGGTATTGTTTGGTTAAAAAAGGTTGAATACACACGAATTAGTATGATAAAAATTAAAAAATTAATTTATTTATTGCAAACAGCACAGTGACAACGCGTTGTCTGTCAGACAGGCGCCTCTAAAATGTCTTACTTCTCTGCCGGCACATACTTGACCTGAGGAAGCGGCTTACGCCGAGAAACGAGTTGTCACTACCTTCCAAATTTACCAGTTCAGACAGACGGCTGCCGGCAGCCGTCCACGTCGTTTAGCACCAGGATCATTGGAAGCATTCCTGTCAATCCCTTTTTGAGTTGCTGTGTGCAGCTTCTAGCATCGCTTGTGTTTGCGGTTCTGTTTCTCCCTAGGCGCTCCATAGGCTCTATACAACGGGAACTGATGCCAAGCAATTTTTTTGTGCAGTAGCAGAAAAGCATTTAGCAATAGCATCAGCTAAACGTGACGCCAGCAGTGTGAACCGGCCCTTAAAGGATACCAGAGCCAAAAACACCTAGAAAAATGGGGGGAGCAGGGAAATACTGTGACCTGATGTCTACTGCTCCCCCCGTTCTCCTTTCTGCCCCCGCTTCCTACCTACAGTGGTTTGCAAAAGTATTCGGCCCCCTTGAAGTTTTCCACATTTTGTCATATTACTGCCACAAACATGAATCAATTTTATTGGAATTCCACATGACAGACTAATACAAGTGGTGTACACGTGAGAAGTGGAATGAAACAATGGAATGGTTTAAAATAAAACATATCCATGTGTTACAATGGCCCAGTCAAAGTCCAGATCTAAATCCAATCGAGAATCTCTGGCAAGATCTGAAAACTGCTGTTCACAAATTCTGTCCATCTAATCTGACTGAGCTGTAGCTGTTTTGCAAAGAAGAATGGGCAAAGATTTCAGTCTCTAGATGTGCAAAGCTGGTAGAGACATACCCTAAAAGACTGGCAGCTGTAATTGCAGCAAAAGGTGGTTCTACAAAGTATTGACTCGGGGGGCTGAATAATTACGCACAACCCACTTTGCAGTTATTTATTTGTGAAAAATGTTTGGAATCATGTATGATTTTCGTTCAACTTCTCACGTGTACACTACTTTGTATTGCTCTTTGACATGGAATTCCAATAAAATTGATTCATGTTTGTGACAGTAATATAACAAAATGTGGAAAACTTCAAGGGGGCCGAAAACTTTTGCAAACCACTGTAAATGCCCCTCCGGCAGTCTCTTCTGGGTTGCCGGAGTCGAGCAATACTGTGCAGGCGCTAGCCAGGCTCCTTGCATCCTACAGCCGGGACCACTCTGCGCATGTGTATGATGTCATGCGCATGACGTAGTGACATCATACGCATGCCCAGAGCGCTCTTGGCCATGAAAGGGAAGAGGCTGCCAGAGGGACATTTAGGTAGGAAGCAGGGACAGAAAGGAGAATGGCATCAGGTTGGGTCACAGTATATGCCGTTTCCCCCCGTTTCTCTAAGTTATTTCGCTCTGGTATCCTTTTAGGTGATGAACTTAACAGTTTTACATGAACTGCTTAAAACTTTGTACTGCTCAATGGAGTAAAAACAAGTTCTATCAGGCACTGCATTAAATTCAAATTTATTAAATATCCAAGCATGGTGTGAACCATAACATGTGGACTTGCTGTATTCAAAGGTAGGTGCATAAGTCACTGGCAAACAACTGGTGCAAAAGTGACAACAGTTGACATTTCTGAATAAAATAGATGTCCTACCATATCATGTTGGGTGTAGGGCAATAACAGGTAGCCTAATGCTAGGTACATAAGTTGCGTTTTTGCAACCGATAGATGCATTCAATTGATCATTTCCGTAATGTCCCATATTACTTTTAAGCGTTTTACCGCTCGATTTCTCATAGAAGTGGATGGAAATCGATAAGAAAAGATAAGAGAATTGAGTGGGAAATCGAGCAGAAAAACGAATCGAAAATCGATTGAATGGGAAATCGACCGAAAAAAAAAAGAAGTGTGTGTACTCAGCATATCGGCAGTTAGGCTACCTGTTATTACCCTGCACCCACCTCTGATATGGTAGGATATGTCAACTGTTGTCACTTTTGAACCAGTTGTATGTCAGTGACTTACGCACCTACCTTTGAATACAGCAAGTCCACATGTTATGGTTCACACTATGCTTGGATATTGAATAAATATTGAATAAATATGAATTTACTGCAGTGCCTGATGGAACTTGTTTTTACGCCATTCATAAATGTCATGCATCTATTGCTAAGCTAATCATGAACACACAGTAACAATTGAGGTGGTTTGTGGTGACCTGAACCTCCTGTCTTTACATTCACATTTCCGCTCTGCCAATAGAAAAACTGTTATCCTTATAGTGCCGGCTGACTGCATACTCCTTGACTTAAAACTTTGTATGTTTGGTTTTTTTTAAATGGGTATACAATGAATTTAAGATTCCCATGTACAAGTATGCATTGTTATAACAGAGTACCTTATAACAGAAGTACATTAATGTGCCTCATCATTTACATATTCTATTGGATTGGTCCAAAGAGATTTTAAGGAGGGGATGATGAATTAACAGCCATCGTTATTTATCATTTATACCTTGTGCTCATTTTTGTCACTTAGCCCGATGAGGTGGGGGTGAGATAATCCCCATGCAATGTGTTGCAAATATACTGTAGTTGTATATAAGTATACTATATTACAGCACTATCCAGTGCTTTGTCCTACATAACCATTCAAATGATCCTAGGAAGAGAATTGTGGACATTCACTAGCAGACATCACAGAGAGCGATCTGCCACCTGCCAGGTCCAAGGCTCAAACATGCCAGGCTCCAAGCAGCACATAGAGGTTCGCCATCACTTTGCATCAGGCAAGATCATTCCTAGTGGGGTTGCAATTGATACTGCACTTACTACACAGATAGTACACATATGCGAGAAATGTTGCCCATTGGGGATTTAGAGAAACGATCCCTCGGGTAACAATTCAGGGAATGATGCTGTACAGACACATCTCTAGCCTTGAGACTAGCAATGTATTCTGTTGCTATGTGGGGGGGGGGGCAGAGGGACGACGATCAGTGGACGACAGAGAGTCTACAAACGGTCAGTGGGGCTTGTAAAAAGCATTGCGACCTGTCATGCTCGGGCGTCATAAAGAATCCAACAGGATGAATCTTTAACAATGCCTGAGCAATATGGATCGGTGGCCACTGTACACACATAACGATTGTCGGCTGAAATGGTGGTTACCGGCTGTTTCAGACGACTGTTATGGCAAGTGTGTGTACGTAGCTTAACACGTAGCACAAGAGAGACCATAATTGCAGCATTTATTTTTCTTGAAGAAATACAAAGGTGAAAATAAACTGATGACAATTGCATCTATCCTCCTTTTCCTAAAAATGACTTTTTTAGACATCCCACAGTTTTATTTCATATTTAACCTCTTGAGGACTGCAGGGCTAAACCCCCCTAGTGACCAGGCCATTTTTAGTAAAATTAGCCAGTGCAGCTTTAAGGCGAAGCTGCAGGGCCGCACAACATAGCACACAAGTGATTTCCCCCCCCCCCTTTTCTCCCCACCAACAGAGCTCTCTGTTAGTGGGGTCTGATCGCTCCCCCCATGTTTGTTTATTTTTTTACAAATATTATTGTTGGTGCTTTTTGTTTAAAAAAAAAACAACTGTTTCTTTAATTACCCACCCTCCCTCTCTCCCCACAGCCATGGAATTACGGCGATCGGCTGTCATAGGCTTGTGCCTATGAGAGCCGATCGCTCTCTTGTCCCCCAGGAGGACAGCCGTGTCACACGGCTGTCCTCAGTGCAGCGCTGCTGCTGATCGCAGCACTGCACAGTGTAAATAGACGGCAATAGCCGTTCGGAGACTGGAGGCGGGGCGGAGCTCCGCCCCCCCAAGCAGGAGAACAGAGCCCCAGGACTTTACGCCAATCGGCGTTAGGCGGTCCTGGGGCTGCCGCCGCGGTCACGCCCATCGGCGTGACGCGGTCAGAAAGTGGTTAAATCTTTTTACGTTTCTACTATTTAATTGTCTCTGCTCAATAACACATTCATTGAAGTATGTCAGAGCTAAACTCTTAACTCTTGACCTTTTTTAAATCTTTCCTGCTCCCAGTAGCCATTTTCAGCCAGGAAAGTGTTTTGTGGCTGTAATTTCTTATCAATGAGGGTTACGCTATAGTCTGACCAGGTCCTGACCGGAGAGAAACTGTTACTTGCATTGCTGATATTTAACTCTTTCAGGCAGAGAAATTAAAAAAGGAACACAGCATAGCTATTTGTGTGCTATTTTGTGTCTATCATCTTGTCACTTCTGGTATTACTTTAGCAAAATTAAAGTGACAGCACAGGTTCATTCAACTCTGACAGTGGACAAGTGAGGAGAAAACAACGTGCAGAGTGAAATAATTGCTTCAGAAGGTGTTGATATGTATTTGATTGTTGGTGTTTCAAATGTTAATCCTGTTTATTTTTATTCCCACAGGTTGATCCTAATCCTGAAATAAGACAACAATGTTAGTGGATGCTTTTCATGGTGTTTTGAGGACTGTCTAATCCAGATCTTCATGAGACCTTACCTGAAAAACTTTCTTTAACACAATCTACTTCCACCATTGCAATTTTCAACTAATAAAAATCTGACTGTTGTACTTACTTGCATTCGAGTTTATGTAAACATTCCTGGGCCACCATAAGATCTACTGAACCAAACTAGCAACTGTTCTTAGTCTACCAATTATGGCATCAAAATCTGATTCCTGGACTAACTGATTACCTACAGGAACCAATACAAATTCCAAAAAATCTTCTTTAATTTAGAATTACAGATAACGGAGGGTCATGTGACACAAATGAAATGAACAAAGAATTTTCTAATTGGAAAATTCAGATGTTAATTGGATTGTATCTCATCTTTTGATTTCTGCTTAACCACATAAGGACCACAGTCTTTTCGCCGCTTAAAGGGACACTTAAGTCAAACAAAAAAAATGACCTAGGGCTTCCAATAGCCCCCTGCAGCTGTCCGGTGCCCTCGCCGTCTCCCTCCGATCCTCCCGTCCCCGCCGGCAGCCACTTCCTGTTTCGGTGACAGGAGCTGACAGGCTGGGGACGCGAGTATTTCTTCCCGTTCCCAGACACATTAGCACCCTCTATGCTGCTATATGGTATATGATATATGCTATAGCAGCATAGATGGCGCTATTGTGGCCAGGAACGCGAAGAATCACTTGCGTCCCCAGCCTGTCAGCTCCTGTCACCGAAACAGGAAGTGGCTGCAGGCGGGGCCAGGAGGATCGGAGGGAGATGGTGAGGGCACCGGACAGCTGCAGTGGGCTATTGGAAGCCCCAGGTGAGTAAAACTCATTTTTTTTGTTTGACTTAAGTATCCCTTTAAGGACCAGACCACTGCAGCTTTAACGGTTTATTACTCGGTCATAGAACCTACCACCTAAATGAATTTTCCCTCCTTTTCTTGTCCCTAATACAGCTTTCTTATGGTGCTATTTGATTGCTGCTGTGATTTTTAGTTTTTATTATATTCATCAAAAAAGACATGAATTTTGTCAAAAAAATGATTTTTTTTTTACTTTCTGTGCTGACATTTTTTAAATAAAGTAAAATTTCTATATACATTTTTGTCCAAATTTATTCTGCTACATGTCTTTGATAAAAAAAAATCCAATAGGTGTATATTGATTGGTTTGGGTAAAAGTTATAGCGTTTACAAACTATGGTGCCAAAAGTGAATTTTCCCATTTTGAAGCATCTTTGACTTCTCTGAACACCTGTCAGGTTTCATGAGGCGCTAAAATTCCAGGATAGTATAAATACCCACCAAATGAGCCCCTTTTGGAAAGAAGACATCCCAAAGTATTCACTAAGAGGCATGGTGAGTTCATAGAAGATTTTATTTTTTTCACAAGTGAGCGGAAAATGACACTATGAAAAAAAAAAAAAGGTTTCCATTTCTGCTAACTTGTGGCAAAAAAAAAATGAAATCTGCCACGGACTCACCATGCCCCTCTCTGAATACTTTGGGATGTCTACTTTCCAAAATGGGGTCATTTGTGAGGTGTGTTTACTGTCCTGGCATTTTTGGGGGTGCTAAATTGTAAGCACCCCTGTAAAGCCTAAAGGTGCTCATAGCACGTTGGGCCCCTTAGCGCACCTAGGCTGCAAAAAGGGTTCAGACATGTGGTATCGCCGTAATCAGGAGAAATAGTATAATGTGTTTTGGGGTGTATTTTTACACGTACCCATGCTGGGTGGGAGAAATATCTCTGTAAATTAGATTCTTTTGATTTTTTAACACACAATTGTCCATTTACAGAGAGATTTCTCCCACCCAGCATGGGTATGTGTAAAAATACACCCCAAAACGCATTATACTACTTCTCCTGAGTACGGCAATACCACATGTGAAACACTTTTTTGCAGCTTAGGTGCACTAAGGGGCCCAACGTCCTATGAGTACCTTTAGGATTTCACAGGTCATTTTGAGACATTTGATTTCAAGACTACTCCTCACGGTTTAGGGCCCCTAAAATGCCAGGACAGTATAGGAACCCCACAAATGACATCATTTTAGAAAGACGACACCCCAAGGTATTCCGTTTGGAGTATGGTGAGTTCATAGAAGATTTTATTTTTTTGTCAGAATTTAGCAGAAATTGATTTTTTTTTCACAAAGTGTAATTTTCTGCAAACATAAATAAAATCTTCTATGAACTCACCATAATCCTAACGGAACACCTTGGGGTGTCTTCTTTCTAAAATGGGGTAATTTGTGGGGTTCCTATACTGCCCTGGCATTTTAGGGGCCCTAAACCGTGAGGAGTAGTCTTGAAATCAAATGTCTCAAAATGACCTGTGAAATCCTAAAGGTACTCATAGGACGTTGGGCCCCTTAGTGCACCTAAGCTGCAAAAAAGTGTTTCACATGTGGTATTGCCGTACTCAGGAGAAGTAGTATAATGCGTTTTGGGGTCAAATGTCTCAAAATTACCTGTAAAATCTTAAAGGTACTCATAGGACATTGGGCCCCTTAGCGCACCTAGGCTGCAAAAAAGTGTCAAACATGAGATATCGCCGTACTCAAGAGAAGTAGTATAATGTGTTTTGGGGTATATTTTTACACATACCCAGGGTGGGACAAATCTCTCTGTAAATGGACAATTGTGTGTAAAAAAAATTTAAAAAATTGTCATTTACAGAGATATTTCTCCCACCCAGCATGGGTATGTGTAAAAATACACTCCAAAACACATTATACTACTTCTCCTGAGTACGTTGATACCTCATGTTTGACACTTTTTTTGCAGCCTAGGTGCGCTAAGGAGCTCAATGTCCTATTCACAGGTCATTTTGAGGCATTTGGTTTCTAGACTACTCACGGTTTAGGGCCCCTAAAATGCCAGGGCAGTATAGGAACCAGACAAGTGACCCCATTTTAGAAAGAAGACACCCCAAGGTATTCCGTTAGGAGTATGGTGAGTTCATAGAAGATTTTATTCTTTTGTCACACGTTAGCGTAAATTGATTTTTATTTTTATTTTTTCACAGTGTTATTTTCCACTAACTTGTGACAAAAAATAAAATGTTCTATGAACTCATCATACACCTAACGGAATACCTTGGGGTGTCTTCTTTCTAAAATGGGGGTCACTTGGCGGGGTTCCTATACTGCCCTGGCATTTTAGGGACCCAAAACCGCAAGGAGTAGTCTGGAAACCTAATGCCTCAAAATGACTGTTCAGGGGTATAAGCATCTGCAAATTTTGATGACGGGTGGTCTATGAGGGGCCGAATTTTGTGGAACTGGTCATCAGCAGGGTGGCCTCTTAGATGACAGGTTGTATTGGCACTGAAGTGCAGGAAGCACAGGATGTTCTTAAATCGTGACCTGGACATGGCAGATAAGACCGCAATACATTCTTTTTGACAAGACCCATGTTAAGGAGAAGGCCCCAAAAAATGTTACGTTTGGAAACTTGGAGTGGTTTCCACCGAAAAGGCTAGGGGTGGTAGCTTTTTGGATTGGCGGTTGCGTACTGTGTGGCATAACTGTTGGTCTCAGCAACAATTAAGTCGTAGAGACCAACAGTGATCAGAAAAAAAAAATTTGTCACTGCGGTGGGGCGGGTGAGGGTTTGGCCGGGTGATCAGAAGCCCGCAGGGGGCAGATTAGGGCCTGATCTGATGGATAGGAGTGCTAGGGGGGTGACAGGAGGTGATTGATGGCTGTCTTAGGGGGTGATTAGAGGGTAGAATAGATGCAATCAATGCACTGGGGAGGTGAGCGGAAGAGGGTCTGAGGGGGATCTGAGGGTTTGGCCGAGTGATCAGAAACCCACACGGGGCAAATTAGGGCCTGATCTGATGGGTAGGTGTGCTAGGGGGTAACAGGTGGTGACAGGAGGTGATTGATGGGTGTCTCAAGGTGTGATTAGAGGGGGGAATAGATGCAAGCAATGCACTGGTGAGCTGATCAGGGCTGGGGTCTGAGGGCGTTCTGAGGGTGTGGGCGGGTGATTGGGTGCCCAAGGGGCAGATAGAGGTCTGATCTGATGGGTAGCAGTGACAGGTGGTGACAGGGGGTGATTGATGGGTGATCAGTGGGTGATTAGAAGGGAGAACAGATGTAAACAATGCACTTTGGAGGTGATCTGAGGGTGGGTCTGCGGGCGATCTGATGGTGTGGGTGGGTGATCAGATGCCAGCAAGAGGCAGGTTAGGGTCTGATCTGATGGGTGGCAGTGACAGGTGATGACAGGGGGTGATTGATGGGTGATTGACAGGTGATCAGTGGGTGAATACAGGGGAGAATGGATGTATACAGTACACAGGGGGGGTCTGGGGTCTGAGGGCATTCTGAGGGTGTGGGCATGCAATTGGGTGCCCAAGGAGCACATTAGGGTCTGATCTGATGGGTAGCAGTGAGGGTGGTGACGGGGTGATTGATGGGTGATCAGTGGGTGATCAGTGGGTGATTTAGAGGGGAGAACAGATGTAAACAATGCACTTTGGAGGTGATCTGAGGGTGGGTCTGCGAACGATCTGATGGTGTGGGTGGGTAATTGGGTGCCCGTAAGAGGCAGGTTAGTGTTTGATCTGATGGGTGGCAGTGACAGGTGGTGACACAGGGTGATAGACAGGTAATCAGTGGGTGAGTACAGGGTAGGATAAATGTATACAGTAACCAGGGTGGGGAGGGGGTCTGGGGAGGATCTGAGGGTGTGGGGGGTGATCAGGAGCCCCCAGGGGGCAGTTTAGGACCTAATCAATAAAATAGCGCTGATAGATAAAGACAGGGAGTGATTGATGGGTGATTAGGGGGGTGATTGGGTGCAAACAGGGGTCTGGGGGTGGGCAGGAGGGGTCTGAGGGGTGCTGTGGGCGATCAGAGGGCAGGATCAGTGTATTTGGGTGCAGACATGGAGGGCTGCAGCCTGCCCTGGTGGTCCCTCGATCACTGGGACCACCAGGGCAGGAGGCAGCCTGTATAATACGCTTTGTATATGCGGCGATCGAGTAGTTAATTACCCGCCGCTTCCGTATGGGTGGCGGGTAAGAGCGCCAGGTGGGCGGAGCCAGTCGCCAGCGGCAGATCACGTCACATGTAACGCAATCGCCACATAACCACGCCCCCCACCGCCGATGGGCGTATTGCGGTCGTTTTGGCCCATTTGCCGCCGCCCATCGGCTTAAGGAGGTCGGCAAGTGGTTAACTGCCAGTGCTAGGGGTACAAAACATACATTATTTAAATCCCATTTATCTGTGCCAGGAAGTGCTTCATTACTTTTACTGTAAATAATCCATTTGTATTAGCAGGATGTATTACTCAATATAAGCTACTTGACACTCAATAAGTAAATATTTTCATAAGTGCATGGTAAGCCCCAATATATTGTGTCATACAATGTCAAAAGGTTTAAAGAGGAACTCCAGTGAAAATAATGTAATAAAAAAGTGCTTCATTTTTACAATAATTATGTATAAATGATTCAGTCAGTGTTTGCCCATTGTAAAATCTTTTAAATCCCTGATTTACAGTCTGACATTTATTACATGGTGACATTTTTACTGTTAGCAGGTGATGTAGCTGCTGCATGCTTTTTTGGCAGTTGGAAACAGCTGTAAACAGCTATTTCCCACAATGCAGCAAGGTTTACAGACAGGAAACTGCCATGAGTACGTACTCAAGAGTTTTTTGTGGGAGGGGTTTCATCACAATATCAGTCATACAGCGCCCCCTGATGGTCTGTTTGTGAAAAGAAAAGGAATAGATTTATCATGTAAAAGGTGGTATCAGCTACTGATTGGGATAAAGTTCAATTCTTGGTCGGAGTTTCTCTTTAAATTCCACAGAAAAAGAGGAGATAAATTGCCGACTTTATGAATTATACTAATAAATACATTTTATATTGGTAATGACAAAATACACATTTTAAGAAGTACTGTACAAAGTACAAGATTTTGTCTTCTTAAAGCCAGGTGCACAAATTCAATTTTGATTGGCCAATAACTGGCCAATTTTACTCCCCCCCCCCCTTGATCTTAAGGGTACATCCGGGAAAAAAATCAATATAAAAAAAATCCACTTACCTGGGGCTTCCTCCAGCCCGGTGCAGCTGTCCTGTGGCCTCACCGCAGCTCCGCTCCCCGCAGGTGGCCCGGGGTCCCCTCCAGTATACGAGGCCTACTTGCGCTCCAACGTGCAGCTCACGTAGTCACGCTGTCATCTGGACTGGACTACGCAGACGCAGAACTATTGCGCAGGTGCAGAACAGTCTGGATGACGTCAGTGCCACTCAGTGAGCGCAAGTAGATGCCAAGCTGGCGAGGTCAGCGTCTGCACCGGAGGGGATCGGGAGCCACCGAAGCTGCGCCGAGGGCACAGGATGGCTGCCAGGGGCTGGAGGAAGCACCAGGTAAGTGGATTTTTTTATTTTAATTCTTCTTGGACCTTCCCTTTAAGCTAGTAGATACAGAGCATCCCGAAAGTATTCACAGAGGATCATTTTTTTCTACATTTTGTTTTGTTACAGCCTTATTCCAAAATTGATTAAATTCATTTTTTTCCTCAGAATTCTACACACAACACCCCATAATGACAACATGAAAAAAAAAAAGTTTACTAGAGGTTTTGGCATGTTTATTAAAATTAAAAAAATTTGCAAGTACATGTACATAAGCCTTTGCGTGATAGTTTGCCAATGCACCTTTGGCAGCAATTACTGCCTCAAGTCTTTTTTAATTTGATGCCACACGCTTGGCACACTTATCCTTGGCCAGTTTTGCCCATTCCTCTTTGTAGCACCTCTCAAGTTATATCAGGTTGGATGGGAAGTATTGGTGCACAGCCATTTTAAGCTCCCTCCAGAGATGTTCAATCAGATTCAAGTCTGGGCTACACAGAGTTTTCCTGAAGCCACTCCTTTGATATCTTGACTGTGTGCTTAGGTTCGTTGTCCTGCTGAAAGGTGAACCATTGACCCAGTCTGAGTTCAAGAGTGTTTTGGAGCAGGTTGTCATTGAAGATGTCTCTATACATTGCTGCAATGCAAAACGGGAATGTAGACAGTTCCCTGTTGGTGCGATCTGGCAATCCTCCTTAGGCAGCTCTCAGTATCCACTAGAGAAAGTAAAAACATGCAAAAGAGAGAGCGCTCTGAGTGACAAATAAATAAGAGCATCCACCCTGCCAAGGACAGGTCTCACCTGTTCAGAAATGGCTGCTCGTAGGACACAGCCTCTGATAGCGTTTGTCCCTTTAGGGGCCAGGGACCAGGCTCACGATCCAGCTCCAGGCGGGGAATCCGGCGGGCCACCAGGGAGTCACGGTCTCAGTTAGGACCCTTCCAGGGAGGCTGTAGGCAGGCCAAACGTTAGATCCTGGCGCACGCTCACCTTGCGAGACCAAACGGGAGTGAGCGGCGTCTATGCGATGTCAGTAGCGTGCTGAGTAGTATAGTGCGGCTAGCAGATATAACCGCTGACTTGCCGCAAATAAAATAGAGAGTGGTGAGGTAGTAAGGTATATTATATATTTATTAGTAAAAACAACGCGTTTCTCAGAGAAAACGTTCTCTGTTTCATCAGGCTAATATCCATATTAGCCTGATGAAACAGAGAACGTTTTCTCTGAGAAACGCGTTGTTTTTACTAATAAATAAGCCCCCCTTTTATACCTTGCCGCAAATAAAATAGAGAGTGGTGAGGTAGTAAGGTATATTATATATTTATTAGTAAAAACAACGCGTTTCTCAGAGAAAACGTTCTCTGTTTCATCAGGCTAATATCCATATTAGCCTGATGAAACAGAGAACGTTTTCTCTGAGAAACGCGTTGTTTTTACTAATAAATAAGCCCCCCTTTTATACCTTACTACCACACCACTCTCTATTTTAT
This sequence comes from Hyperolius riggenbachi, assembly GCF_040937935.1. Classification (NCBI taxonomy): domain Eukaryota; kingdom Metazoa; phylum Chordata; class Amphibia; order Anura; family Hyperoliidae; genus Hyperolius; species Hyperolius riggenbachi. The sequence goes on along the minus strand of NC_090654.1, from coordinate 109,340,898 downwards.
TTGCGGCAAGTCAGCGGTTATATCTGCTAGCCGCACTATACTACTCAGCATGCTACTGACATCGCACAGACGCCGCTCACTCCCGTTTGGTCTCGCAAGGTGAGCGTGCGCCAGGATCTAACGTTTGGCCTGCCTACAGCCTCCCTGGAAGGGTCCTAACTGAGACCGTGACTCCCTGGGGGCCCGCCGGATTCCCCGCCTGGAGCTGGATCGTGAGCCCGGTCCCTGGCCCCTAAAGGGACAAACGCTATCAGAGGCTGTGTCCTACGAGCAACCATTTCTGAACAGGTGAGACCTGTCCTTGGCAGGGTGGATGCTCTTATTTATTTGTCACTCAGAGCGCTCTCTCTTTTGCATGTTTTTACTTTCTATACATTGCTGCAGTCACCTTTCCTTTTATCTTGATTAGTATCCCAGTTCCTGCCGCTGAAAAACATCCCCACAGCATGATGCTGTCACCACCATGCTTCATTGGATGGTATTGGCCTGGTGATGAGAAGTGCCTTGTTTCCTCCAAACATGACGCCATTTACGTCAAACAGTTAAATCTTTGTCTCATTAGACCAGATAATTTTTTTTTTCTCGATGATGATTCCCATTCGTCAGATTGAAGGATCAATGTGGAACCCCTGCAGTACTGTAAATTACAAAATGCGTAATGTTAGGGCTTCCGTCTCTCTGCTGTGGTGGCGGTTTTGGAAACCATGACAAAAGGCGTTTTCTTTTGGTCTTATGCAATCAATAAAAATACTACTTTCTGCTGAACACCGGCTGGAGATTCAAAGTGGTACGAGCCTCTGCATTTCTTCTTTGCTCTATAAAATTATTTACACCATAAATCTACTACCATAAAAAAATGGTAGCTGAACAGCATTCAAAACAGTAAAAGGACAACTGAATTGAGAAGTATGGAAGCTGCTTCTTATTTCCTTTTAAGAGATACCACTTGCCTGGCAGACCTGCTAATCTGTTTGGCTGCAGAAATGTCTAAATTACACCAGAAACAAGCATGCAGCTAATCCTGTCAGATTTGACAACAATGTTAGAAACACCTGATCTGCTGCATGCTTGTTCAGGGTCTATGGGTAAAAATATTACAGGCATAGGCAGGGCCGGCGCTACCATAGAGGAAAAGGAGGCAGCTGCCCCAGGGCCCCAGAGCTTGTAGGGGCCCCCAGTGGCTACAAGAGGAGAAAAAAATTCAAATCGGCCTTATAGTTTTAGAGAAAATCGATTTTAAAGTTTCAAAGGAAAAAAAATACACATTTAAAAACCTGCCAACTTTAATAGTTAATAGCAAATCCACCTTAAATGCTAGAAACCCTAAATTTGCAGGATATGTTAAGGAGATCATTAGGAATAAGAGGAAAAAAAACAATTTTTCAAAAAGACCTTATAGTTTTTGAGAAAATCGATTTTAAAGTTTCGAAGGAAAAAAGTATACTTTTAAATGCGGTAAATGTCAGATTTAGTAGCAAACCTAACGGTAGTGTAATTTTACATGCATCAAACGAAAGCGCAATAAATTTCCTCACGGGGTTTCCAGGGGGTTTATATGCAGCGCTTTGGCCAGGGATCGCTATACAGCCGCAATATGGCTGTATGAAGATCCCTGGCATTTTTTCCTATTTTCCCCCCAAAAAATGTATGTTTAGAGTGTGGGAATTTTTTACAAAAAAAAATTATGTGGCATCCCCCCTCCTGAAACTTTTTAACCCCTTGTCCCCCATGCAGGCTGGGATAGCCAGAATGTGGAGCTCCGACCGATCGGGACTTCACACCCTGACTATACCAGCTGCAAAAAAGGTCCCCTAATGCCGATTTTTGTTCCGGGGTATATGTTGGGGACCCCCAGGTTTATTTTGCCCTGGGGCCCCATTGTTGCTTAAACTGGCCCTGGGCATAGGATCAGCAGGATAGCCATGCAACTGGTATTGCGTAAAAGGAAATAAATATGGCAGCCTGCATATCCCTCTCAATTCAGTTGTCCTTGCGCAGGCACAGAATGCTCCGGGACATGGGAGTGCATGCAGCTGGACTGCGCCTGCACCGACTGACAATTACCAGGCCACCTAGCGGAGGATCCGGGCGGCCTGGGAAGATGGGGAGGGACCGATCAGCCTGAAGGGGGCTGGAGGAAGCCCCAAGTATGTATACATTTTTTATTTCACTGGTCTCAGGTAAACTTTAAAGGACAACTGTCATGAGCAGAATATGGAGGTCGACATATTTTTTTCCTTTTAATACCAGTTGCCTGGCAGCCCTGCTGATCTATTTGGCTGCAGTAGTGTCTCAATAACACCAGAAACAAGCATGCAGCTAAACTTGCCAGATCTGACAATACTAACAGAAAAACTTGATCTGCTGCATGCTTGTTCACGGTCTATGGCTTAAAGTATTAGTGCAGAGGATCAGCAGGGCAGCCAGGCAACTGGTATTGCTTAAAAGGAAACAAATATGGCAGCCTCCATATCCCCCTCGCTTCAGTTGTCCTTTAAACTATATCATTGTGGACTTTTGTACTGGTTTGCCATTCAGCTGCTCCTAACATACCTTTACTGCTGGCATTGATCTGCATTAATTTTTTATATATATATTTTATCAGCGCACAAAATAAACCATGCATCAGTTGCACATAAAACTGCTGTGTTCAAAGAACAAAACCAATAAAACATGTATGTCAAACAAAAACATAACACTTCCTCCGAAACCCTGAGACTAACTCACTGAAACCCTGGGGCTAAATCGAACGCAGGTTAAGAACCTCTAATACTCTAATACTTTAAGGGAGGGAACACACAAGACCGTTTTCCCTTGTGATTCTCAGGTCTCTGTTGGCTTTTGCGATCATGTTTTCCGCTAACATTTTGCCACAATTGTTCCACGATTTTTTGTTTGCGGATGCATATACTGTATTTGCTAACACGCGCCGTATGGGAGAAAGCGGAAAGCTGGGCCATTTTAAAATGTGTGAAAGATTACAAAGGCAAAACGTGAATGAATGGGCACGACGAGCGTTTCCCAAGCAATGCTCTTGTCTTCAGTGGAATCGTGCACATTTTGCCGTCCATGGCAAAATGCACACAATCGCAGCTAGTTTGTTCCTTGCCTTAGTCATACATGCTGAACAAGCATGCAGATCAGTTGTTCTGAGTCTGACTGAAGTCTTACTGGATTATTTGCATGCATATTTCACGTGTGTAATTCAGACACTACTGAAACCACAAATATCAGCAAAACAGCCAGGCAACTGGTACTGTTTAACCTCCCAGGCACTCAGTTTCTGCTGGATTTTTGCAAAAAGTGATCCAATAAATTTTCATAACCTTTCTTCCTGTAACTTACCAGAAAGTGTCAAGTAAGGGTCTAGTATATATGTTGAGTATAATAAAAGCTTGAAACATAAAATCAAATTAAAACTAAATTTCAAAATTACTCCTCAAAATCTTTTTATAATTTACAGTTCAAACCTGCAGCTGCTCAACCTGCACTAATGGCAATACCTCTAGCGATAAGGGGCAGATTCAACCAAGAGACAAATCTCTCTCTGACTGAATCTGATTAGAGAGAGATCTGTCAGCTGCCCTTATACTGCAGGCCGATTTCTGATTGATAACAGCATGAAATCTCTTGGGAATCGACCTAGTTTCCCCGCATCCACCGCCCTATTGCATTGGTATCCAGAAATAGGTGCCCTCAGTATAGGTAGCTAGGTATAGGTGTCCCCAACATAGGTGGCCAGGCATTGGTGCCCCAGTATAGGTCGCTAGGTATAGGTGCTCTGGTATAGGTAGCCAGGTATTGGTGCCCCAGTATAGGTTAGCCAACTATAGGTGCCCCCAGTATAGATATCCAGGCATAGGTGCCCCCAGTATAAGTAGCCAGGTATAAGTGCTCCAGTATAGGTAGCCAGGCATAGGTCTCCCCAGTATAGGTAGCCAGGTATAGCTGCCCCGAGTATACATAGCCAGGTATAGGTGCCCCAAGTATAAGTAGCCAGTTATAAGTGCCTCCAGTATAGGCAGCCAGGTATAGGTGTCCCCAGTATAGGTAGCCAGATTTAGGTGCCCCAGTAGAGGTTAGCTATAAGTACCACCCTCACCCCGATCTATTTGGTGGTGGCTGAATGGAGTAATGGTTAAGGGCTCTGCCTCTGACACAGGAGACCAGGGTTCGAATCTCGGCTCTGCCTGTTCAGTAAGCCAGCACTAATTCAGTAGGGGACCTTGGGCAAGTCTCCCTAACACTGCTACTGCCTATAGAGCGCGCCCTAGTGGCTGCAGCTCTAGCGCTTTGAGTCCGCCAGGAGAAAAGCGCGATATAAGTGTTCTGTGTTTGTTTGTTTGTTGTATTTAAAATAAAAAAATAAATAAATCCCCCAATTGTAACCACTTATTTTCCCCTCCCCTATAATTACCTAAATAAAACACTTTAAAAAAAAGTGACAGCAACACAAAAATAATATAAATCCATAAATAGTTACCGTAGGCTTTTTTTTTAAAATATGTATGTCACTAGGGTTTATCCCTACTATTTTTGTAAATTAGAGCTTGTAATTATTGATTAGAGTATAAAGAAATATAAAACTGAAATATATATATATATATATACCTTTATTTCCATATAAAATATTGTCGCTATACATTGTACTAGGAATAGAATTTAAATGTTGTAATAACTGGGACAAATGGTTAAATAAAACATGAGGGTTTTATGTATCATAGTACATTTTATTTTAAAGCTACCCAGTATAATGGCTGAAAACTGAAAAATAATATTTTTTTTTTTAATTTTTTCTTATTCTCTTTAAAATGCATATAAAATAAAATATTTTTTAGCAAAATGTACCACCCAAAGAAAGCCTAATTTGTGATGAAAAAAAAATGATGTATAGATCATTTTGGTGTGATAAATAGCCATAAAATAAGGGTGAATGAATGGGAGGAGCGTAATGTGTGAAAATGGCTCTTGTTTTTAACGGGAAATAACCTGTGGTGGGGAAGTGGTAGGACATCTGATGTGAAAATAAACTGATGAGATAAACAATTGTATCTATCCTTCTTCTCCTAAAAATGACTTTTTTAAGATACCCCTTGGTTTTAATTTACATTTAGTTCTACTAATGTTTTTACATTTTTTTTTGTCTCTGGTCAATAACACATTCATTGAAGAATGCCAGAGCTAAAACCTATGAACTATTTACCCATGTTATCTTTTTTCTGCTCTCAGAAGCCATTTAATGCCAGGAAAGTGAATGATGACTGTAATTCCAGTGAGGGTTACACCATAGTCCGTCCCGGTCCCGACCCAGGCAGAAACTGTCACTTGCATTCAGGCCAAGAAAGTAAAAAGGAACAAAGCATAGTTATTTGTGTGCTTGCCACTCTACGGGCCTTGGACAAATGAAGAATATATCAATATTAACTCTCAGAATTTACAGAGGGAACAGCTTTAGGGGTACACTGGCTTTAACATAAAATGCTGTAGTAATTTATAAATTAATATCTTCCATTTTAACATTAGTGGTTTTTAATTGCAATAGTGTTACAAGTTGCTGTGCGTGATGTCCACAGTGCTAGAGGTTATTATAGGTAGGTGTGTGATTTAGTGACACCCCTTCAGCACCTCATCAGGTCTGTTTAAAGGGAACCAGAGAGGATTCAATATACATACCTGGGGCTTCCTCCAGCCCCATACGCACGGATCGCTCCCACGCCGCCGTCCTCCGCTGCCTGGATCCGCCGCCACCGGGTCCCGTCATTGCCGCGAGTCGGCAAGTCGGCCGGCGGATGCGGCCAATTCTCCGCATTACAGGGTCCTCTCTCTCCATACAGATACGCATGTGGCTGCTTACTGCGCTGCCGCATGCGTACATGTATGGAGGGAGCCCCTGTGATGCGGACAATTGGCCGCGTCCGCCGGAAGTGACGGGCCCGGTACCGGCGGATCCAGGAAGCGGAGGACGGCGGCGTGGGAGCGATTCAGGCTTATGGAGCTGGAAGAAGCCCCAGGTATGTATAAAATCATTTTCTTTTTTCAACCCCCCGTTCCTCTCTGGTTCCCTTTAAGGTTCCTGCAAAATTAGCACTATTCCACTTTTATGTACAGTATACCGGTATTTATTTCAAATCATGTGACCTGGTTTAAAAAAAAAGTTGCTCTCTTGTCCTAATAAACCATAAAGCTCATTTTTATTAATGATGTGAGAGTTTAATGCTCCCTAAAACATTGGTTTGAAGTAACATTTCTGTATTGTCTTTGTGAAAGATTCAAAACCCCAGTTTGCTGCTTAATTTGATCCGTGAAACGTCCGCTTGCTTTGTGAAGGGTAGTGCAGTGTAAACAGGAAATGTGGGCGCCTGGGGCTAATGCACTATTTGGGCATCCCATACGAGCTAATGCAAAATATCGGCTAATTAAGAGTCCGATAAAATAGTGGGCGCTGGGCCCGTCCAACTGAAAGTTTAGTTTTGAGAATTAGTGTTTTGAAAAATATCATTTTAAACTTCATTTTGACAATGATAATTTTGTAAATTATCATTTTGAAATGTATTATCTTAGAAATGTATCTCTTTTTGTATTAACGTTATTTGCTGCGGAGAGAGGGGGTTTTAGGGTTAGGTGTCAGGAAGGGGGGTTTTAGGGTTAGGCAATAGGCACCACCAGGGGGGTTTAAAGGGGAGGTCCAAGCAAAAAAAAAAAAATGAGTTTCACTTACCTGGGGCTTCTACCAGCCCCATGCAGCCATCCTGTGCCCTCATAGTCACTCACTGCTGCTCCAGTCCCCCACTGGCAGCCTTCTGACCTCGGAGGTCAGGGCCGAATTGCGTACATTTTTACACATTCCCGCTAGTGCAGGAACATTAACACATACATTTTTACGCGTTAGTGGTGCAACGCGTACATTTTTGTTCCTGCACTAGCTGGAATGCGTAAAAATGTATGCAATGTGGCCCTGACCTCCAAAGTCAGAAAGCTGCCAGCGGGGGACTGGAGCAGCATTGAGTGACTACGAGGGCACAGGATGGCTACATGGGGCTGGTAGAAGCCCCAGGTAAGTGAAACTCATTTTTTTTTTTTGCTTGGACCTTCCCTTTAAGGGCTAGGAACCACAAGGGGGAGTCTTAGGGTAAAGCGGTGTACCCACGTCAAAATTTTACTGACAATTTTCCAGACGACCAGTGATTATTTTGAGCGACGAGTACACATCACACATGCGCCACTTAGCGTCGTGCGACTATAACGACCATCACAGTGGATCGGATCTTTGAGATCCCAATGACTCTGCACAAAGTACCGCAATTGCTTGACTTCCTGTGCGCACCCATCATGTAACGGCGTGTATGTTGTGAGCAGGAAGAGGTGTCACTTAACGACTGTCATCAAGGGGACGTTGCTGGACGCGTTGGGTAGTGAGTACGAGGCTTTAGAGAAGGATTAGGTTTAGTTGTAGTAAAATATCGGTAATGTTTACCAATGTTTTGCTATGCTCATTACGATTGTTAATATGTTTTCATTTTTACAGATTATATTTTGCCCTTTTATTTATTATTCTACAGTATCTCAGATAAAGATGAAGATATCTTACAATTTCGGCTATACCCTATGCCCTTTTTACCTGGCGCCTTTATTTGATGTATGCAGTGTAAAGACCAGTTCATGAAGGAACTGTTTGAGGATAAACTAGGTTTTACACAAATTACTGCAGTTTTTTTGTAGACGCATATCCTCTATTTTTACATAATGTGTGGGGTTTTGTCACTGTGTGCATTATGGACTGCTGTGTGTGCATTCTGAAGTGCTAAGGGTCAAGAAAATGTTGCCAGAATGCACTTTACAAGACTTCTACAGTGTTTCCTGGTGTATAAATGCCAGATTTAGAATGCCCAAAAATACTTAACCAGTGCTATGGTTTATGTAAAAAAAAAAATAAATCACTGATAAGTGGCAAATATGCTTTTACATCCATTTTAAAAACACATCTTAGCCTAAAAGGTATCTATAGCACTTTGTAAATAGGTTTAAAAAAAAATACTCCAGCAGTTGCATTTAATAGCCCAGGGCATGTGGAGAGGCATATAAAACCAAGAACCGGCCATTAAAATATATCTCCTTTTGAAGTTGCTGAATCCAATCACTCGGCATTGGTAGGCTGCTTCAAGAAGATACTTTTATTAGACATGACTTCTACTGGACTTTATAATAGACATGTTTAAATAAACTCCTCTGTAGCACATAAGCTAAAAGGCCACATGAAAGCATTCAACAATTGCACTTTATTCAGACACTTCAAAAGCTGATGCTTTCTATTTGGATTCTACATCTTCTAAGAGCTGGGACAACTGGATTGAAATATGGAACAGTCTGCCAAAACGGTCCAATCTACATACAGTGGAGCCACATATAAGTAGCTCCAGAATGTACCTTGCACCAATCAGAATTGTAAAAATACACTCAGGGCGGACATGGCTGTCAGGAGTTTGGTGTCAAATCAAAAGCTGGGTCATAACGGCTTAAAACAGGGGTGTCAAAAAGTCAAATATAAAGTGGGCCGAAATTGTACACTGGGACCTAGTCGCGGGCCAACCTCAATGTTTACTGGCCTCCTTCCTCCCTTACAAAGTTCTCTGGTGTCTAGTAGTCTTCCCTCCCCTATACAATTCCCTGGTGTCTAGAGACTCCCGGCCGCCCCATACAGTTCCTTAGTGTTTTTGCCCGTGGTTCGGAGTTTGACATGTATGGCTTAAAATCATGTGCGTTTTCTGCAATGTGAAAACACACAGAAGGCTTCCCAGTGCACTGGGAGTAAAGTGTGGTTTTCTGCAGCGGGGAGGGGGATGGGTGGAGGAAGCTGGCACTGCTGCTTTTTATCGCACAACGCATGCAATTCCCTATTGCCAACAGTCAGCTGTTCTCAGCTGGCTGCCGGCCAAGAATGTGGGGCTCAAGTGTGACCCTTCCTTTAAACTGACCGGACTCTGGGGAAGGCTATAAAGGATGTCATACTCTGTATTTCATGTTATTAGGAAATAAAACTCTAGGTAACCCTGCTCTACAAAAAAAACCCATGATGTTCTAAAGTGCTTCTCAAAGCAGAATAGCCGCCTTCTTTTCTCTATGCGAAGATGAATATTGCCAAAAATTGCAAAAGAAAACACATCGTAAACACTGCTGAGGGGAAATCTACAATGAACTCCTTCCTCGTTAAAGAGAAACTGTAACCAAGAATTGATCTTCATCACAATCAGTAGCTGATATCCCCTTCCCATGCGAAATCTATTTCTTTTCTCAAACGGATCATCAGGGGGCTCTGTATGGCTGATATTGTGGTGAAACGGTAACCCCTCCCACAGTGTGATGTCAGTGCCTCACAGCTCCGAGGTCCTGACATCACACTGTGGGAGCCTTGTTGCATTGTTGGAAATAACAGCTGTTTATAGCCATTTCCAACTGCCAAAAAAAAACAAGGGAGAGAAACATTTTTACAATGGGCAAACACTGACTAAATCATTTATACATACTTATTGTAAAAATTAAGCACTTTTTATTACATGATTTTCACTGAGTTCCTCTTTAAAGAAAAGCTTGCTGGCATCCTCAGGGATACCTACAGAATCTTTTGTACAGTGAGGGAAAGTATTTGATCTCCTGCTGATTTTGCTCGTTGACCAAGAAATGACTAGTCTACAATTGTAATGTTAGGTTTGTTGTAGCTGTGAGAGACAGAATAACAGAAAAAACCTGAAAACCAAGACCCATTTTCAATGCTCTTGCTGAGGAAAGAAGGTGCTCACCCAAGTTTTGAGGGTACATGGCCACGTCCATTGTTCCTTCGATGCAGTGAAGGTATCCTGTCCCCTTAGCAGAAAAATCACACAAAGTATAACGTGTCCACCTCCATGTTTGACGGTGAGATGGTGTTCAAGGGGTTATAGGCAGCATTCCTCCTCCTCTGAACACAGCAAGTTCAGCTAATGCCAAAGAGCTTAATTTTGGTCTTTTCTGACCATAACACCTTCACCCAGTTTTCCTTAGGTCATTGGCAAGCTCCCTACAATATAGTTCTGGGCTGCTTCATCACCATTCTCATGATTATTGCTACTCCACAATGTGAGATCTTGCATGGAGCCCCACACCAAGAGAGATAAACATTTATTTAGTGTTACTCCCATTTGATAATTATTACAACTGTTGTCACCTTCTCATCAAACTGCTTGGTAAAAGTCTTTAGCCCAGTCCAGCCCTGTGCAGGTCTACAATCTTGTCCTTGACATACTTGGACAGCCCTTTTGTCTTAGCCATAGTGGCTAGTTTGGAATCTGATTAATTGCTTCTGTGGATATGTGTCTTTTATACAGGTTCTTTAACAAGCTGTGATTAGGAGCACTCCCTGAAGGTTTGTACCCACCTTGCGATTCTTTCAACAACCTGGATTTTTGTTCCACGAGCGATCGCTTCTACAATCTCGTGAGGTGCGCGCAAGTGTGCGATTAGGCGAACAATGCCTTGTGACATGCTGCAATAATGACCAGTGGATCGGATCTTTACATTCCCAGATGACTCCCACGCAAAGTGCTGCAATTGTTTGACCACTCCTTCACGCCTGTCGTGTGCCATCGCATGTTCCCCCGGACGGATGGATCGGGGAACCTCCTTCATCAGGAGGCATTGCTGTGAGGTTTGCCGATCCATCGTTAGGTGAGTATTTAACTTTACAGAGAATACTCCTAATCTCAGCTTGTTATCTTCATACAGTGAATAAACCTGGAAGCTTGAAATCTTGCTGGTTGATAGGGGATCAACTATTTATTTCACTCATTACAATACACATCAAGCTCTGACTTTGGGACACAGGTTTGTGATGTTTCTTTTGTTATTCTGTCTCTCATAACTGCAATAATCCTACCATTACAATTATAGATTGGGCATTTCTTGGTTAGAGGGCACACTAGCAAAATCAGCAGAGGATCAAATACTTCTTTCCCTCACAAAAGATTCCAGGAAGTCTGGCTCCCCTAATATCAATTGGAACTTCCACCACTAGACAGTTTGATAGTAATCAAATTGTACAATGCTCTGTTTTTTTCCTCTTTTTTTCTCTCCCTTTCTTCTTTTGCCCTTTTCACCTCTAGCTTAAGCTTAGCTTTTTCTCCTGTGGGAGAAGATTGGGATGGACCAGGAATCACCAGGTTTAGGCCCATTTTCCCTTTCAGATCTTGATTGCAAACACATCTTTTTTAATTTACACTGAGCAGTTTTTGTTGGTTAAAAAATAAATAAATAAAACAGGAAAATCCCAAGGTATGCAATTTTCTTGCATTCCTATCCTTTTAACACAAGCGTAAATGCTAAAAAAATGCAGGAGGCCAGATATTTGTATTTGAGTCTAATCAGATCACACTAATGGATACATATTACTGTGATTACATTATGTTGCTGATGTCCTTGCATTTTGAAAATTGCAAACAATTTTCTGAATGCAACAACATGCATACAGTGGAAGACCAGTCTCAATTTTATCTCGACTTAAGTCAGGCCTCATTGGATTGGAAAAGATCCTAATACCACTTATTAGAAAATAGCTACAAGTTCTTTAGCGCATCAATTTAGCAGTTTTACTTGGTTTGCCTGTTTACATCTATCTGGTTGGTACCAAGGTTACCTAACATTAGTATTTTATGCTCTTTATCATTTTTTTTTTTTTTTTTACTGGGCAGCACTTGCTCAGGCACTGAAGACAGCATATTGCCTGTTCGTTTTACTTTAATCACTTCATGCCATGGGCAGAAAGGTTCAAATGTGTGCAGCGCATGTGCACTTTAGCAGATAGAAGGATTTTAACCACTTTTTACCCTGGTAATTTTCACAGTTCAGCTCAGCTCTGATTACTTTGGCAATAACTATCAATAATTATCACAACTAAATGATCTATATATTGTTTTTTTTCAGGACACATTAGGCTTTTTGTGGCTGATATTTGTTATTAGTAATTACCTTATTATCTATGCATTTTAAACGGAAAATAAGGTAAAAAAAAGTGGAAAAATACACAATTGATCCACTTTCATACATTATAGCTTTAATGCAAACAGTTCTATTGTACATTAAACCCACACATTTTATTTGCCTATCCCTCATGTTTATTTAAGCAGTTCATTTGTTTTGATAATGTATTAGATGTAACAATTAAGTAATGAATACAATCTGCTACTCTCTGCTCCTGGAATGTGTATTTCAGACTTGTTTACTAATTAACTCTGCCATTGAATTCCCTGGGAGGAGGAGAGGGACTTGCTGTCATTGTTTTACAACTCTGTAATGATGTTATAAGGTTGGAGATAAAAAAAAAACAGGGTTATCTAAGATTTTGTAGGAAGGAGAGTGCAGAGACTTTTCACGTCATAGGGACAGAAAGTGGTTAATAAACATCCTACAGTGCTGCCCATAATTTATTAATACCCCTGTCAAATTTTGAGATAAAGTTATTTTTATTAAACCAGCAAGTAATTTTGTGACGGGAAATTATATACAGTAGGTGTCTTCCAAAAGATAATAAGACGATGTACAAGAGGCATTATTGTAGAAAAAAATTCTAAGATTTTATTTACATTTGAGCAAAAAGGGTCCAGTCCAAAATTATTCATACTTTTCTCAATAATAAATAGAAAAGCATTTATTGGCTATTACAGCAATCAAATGCTTCCTATAATTGCAGACCAGCTTTTTGTATGTCTCCATGGGTATTTTTCCCATTCATCTTTACCAATGAGCTCCAAATCTTTCAGGTTGGGGGGTCTTCTTGCTATCACCCTGATCTTTAGCTCCCTCCACAGATTCTCAATTGGATTGAAGTCAGGACTCTGGCTGGGCTACTCCAGAACATTAATGTTGTTGCCTGCTAACCATTACTTCACCACTTTTGAAATGTCCACTGATACCCAAGGCCATGTTTCTCTGCAGACTGCCTGATTGTTGTCATTGATAATCCTCATGTATTGCTCTTTTTTCATGGTGTCATTGACTGTGATTAGGTTCCCTGGTCCATTTGCTGAAAAATTAGGTTCCCACCACCATGTTTGATAGTGGGGATGGTATTCTTTAGGTTGAAGGCTATTCCTTTTTTATGCCAATGAAGGAAACATTGTGACCAGACAATTCAATTTATGTTTCATCTGAACATAACACAGAAGACCAGAAGTCTTCTTCTTTGTCCAGATGAGCATTTGTAAAAGCCAAGAGAGCTTTTGTGTGCCTTATCTGGAGGAGTGGCGTCCTCCTTGGTCTGCATATGTGGAACCCAGCAGTGTGCAGTGTCCGTTGGATTGTCTGCCTTGAGACATTGCCACTAGCAGAGCCCAGATTCACCAGGAAGACCTTGGTCGTGCTCCTTGGATTCTTTTTCACCTTTCTCACTATCCTCCTGGCCAGCACAGGTTTCACTTTTGGCTTCCAACCACGTCCTCTGAGATTTTCCACAGTGTGGAACATCTTGTATTTTTTAATAATACTTTGCACTGTAGCCACTGGAACTTGAAAACATTTAGAAATGGCCTTGTAGCCCTTTCCTGACTTGTGAGCAGCCACAATGTGCAGCTGCAGGTCCTCACTGAGCTCCTTTGTCTTAGCCATGACTGTCCACAAACCAACTGCAGAGAGCTGCTGTTTTTCACCTGTTGAGTTGATTAAAACAGCTGTTCCAAATTAATTAGGGCAATAAGGATGCTTTAGAACAGCTTGGACTATTTTGAATGGTATAGAACTTTGGATTTTCTAAGAGACTGTGACAGTTTGTAAAGGGTATGAATAATTTTGGACTGGACACTTTTTACTCAAGTGTAAATAAAAACTAAGAAATGTTTTTTCCCCCCACAATAATGCCTCTTGTACATAGTCTTTTTATCTTTTGGGAGACACTATGTCATTTCCCATCAAAAAATTACTTGCTGGTTGAATAAAATTAACCTCAAGTCAAAATTTGCCAAGCGTATGAATAATTACGGGCAGCACTGTATTTGCACTGAAGGTGCACAAAGAGGAATTTTATAAACGTCAATTTTGCAGGAAATGATTAATTTGCTTAAAAAGCTGTACTTCTCATTAAACACTTTTAAATAGAATAATAGATGTCCTAAATGTATACCCCTCCACTCATACTTATTGTACACCATTGGGTGTATATTGAATAAACCTCACCTTACTCTGTCACCTGTTTAACAAATACTATGTTTATTTTTATTTAATTGCACCTTATGATTTTCTTGTATGAAGAAGCCATACCTGTCCTCCTATCCCCTTCCCTGTCTGCTGAGAGAGGTCTACCAGCAAAATAAATATTTGTTTACTCTGAAAACAGCCAAAAATGTAATACATAAGATACACATATACAGCATGTGTATTACATTATGGCCTGTCATTAGAGAATGCTGCTGCCCAGTTCTCTCTGCAGATGAGGGAGATGATTATCAGGTACCTGGACACAGCTGTGGTCTCCCAGGATGCTGTGGGGCAGAAGGTTTTGTGACATAGCCTAGGCTAAGCTAAGTGGGTGGGGTATATACCAATATACCCACACTTTAAAACAAAACAAACAAATAATTAAGCAGGTGTTTCTCATTACGTTCTAACAATCTTACCACTTCCTGTTATTGAATGGGAAAGATTTTTCTACACTCCTCTGTGCGGAACATTTTCAGCTGTGAAGTGTTTGAGAGTGTTTCTTCCATGCACAAAATGTATCAAATCAACCCACAGCATATTAGTGGGGTTTGTGTCCGGGTTTTGACTTGACATTTCCAGAACTCTCCATTTTTCTCAATGTGTTCTTGATGGATTTGTTGATTTTCTGGAATGTTTAGGTTTGTCACTTTTTACATCCCACTTTCAGTCAAGCTGAAATCTCCTGACAGATGGTCTCCCTTTAACCATATGCAGCCTCCAGGATGAGGTAGAATTCAAAGCAAATTCTATGGTGGTGAGCTGACCAGCTCCTGATGCAGCAAAGCAGTTCTCTGACATTTACAAACCCAGGCTTTGCAGTCTTTACGCAGGAAATTGTGGGGGATAGACTTGTCTGAGTGCTGGCCAAGGGCATAGCTCTACCTATTTACCCTTAAAACTTTGTGCCACTCTGTTGTGCGCTGCTCCGTTGGCCCTTCTCTCCCCTCATAGCAACAGAATGTGTCACTAGCTTGGAAGTTAGCAATATCTCTGTACAGCCTTGGTCCTGCACTGTTGCAGCATTCATGTAATTAAGGCGCCAGGAAATTTGGGCGCAGGGCAAAGCTGAAAAATGGGTCGCCTTGCTCTTGCAAAAGTCCCGGCAGCATTAATTACTGTTCCTCCTCCAGGCCGCTGTGGGCTCAAGTAAGATGTAATTACCCTGTTTTTATAGTAATTTGAGCTCCGTGTTTTCACGGCACCCAAATGAGTGTCTGAGCACTGCTATAGCCGTAATTAACATTACAGCCTATGGCGGTGCATGGTGCCCCCAAATTTCCTGCACCATTTTTGTCTGTCTCTGTTTCCTGAGGGATGAAGTCTGGATCCCTCCCGGGTAACAGTCATAGGTGTGTACAAGGCTTTTAATAATCAGCACTTGTTCTGATGCACCCAATTCTAATCCGAGGTATTCGAGGTTGTGACAAATGTACTTTACTTACTTTTTCCAAACCAAAATCTTAATTTGGTTTTAAATTACACAATGACCTACAAAATGTAAATGGTGCTTACAGTTTATTATACTACATCATATTTATTAATCAACACAGTTGAAATATCTGTATACTGAAAAAGTAAAACCTTTCTGTGGGGTGTACTTACCTTTTCGCATGACTGTATATCTGCCTAGTGATTAATTTATGATGTACATTAGATCTAAACATGAAATAAGAGCCCAGGGCTATTCACAGTCAAGAGCATATGCTCGTTGTAAAGCAATCACATTTTATGTGCGGAACACTCTTTACAATGCATATACCCAAGTCAATACTCATTATTAGTCAAGCAGTCATTAAAAATACTGTACCTGATTACCAGTGACAGAAGGGCAGCAGATCCTGTGATAAAACAATTAGTTAACCACTAAATGATTTCACACCTGGGACTGAATATATAAGCTTGTCTGTCCCCTTGGTGTTCTCAGGTATCTCACACATGGGGCCATATGCAATTCTTTTTTTCACTTGAGTTTTCTCCTTGGAGATATTTTTTCTACTTCTTTTTAAAATAACTTTGCAGCATTTTGTAATCTAAAATGTACCAAAAAGTAAAGAAAAAGTACTATCAAAATAATTTTAAGTAATTTCTTGCTTGCTGGTGGCTTATTAGGGATTTAATGACAAGATGTGAAAATGTCAACTTGGAGAAAACTAAGGAGAAAAAGTGAATTGCATATGGGCCATGGTTTACTAATGCATCTCTAGGGTGGAAATAACTGAAGATCACTGAAAAACACTCCTCCAAACCTGGCCAAGGTTTAATACAAACTGTCACCCACTAGCAAAATTTGCAACTCTCATCAGGGTCATTGAGGGTACCCTGTGACACAAGATATTTTGCATTTTCTGAGGAAGAGGGTGGTGACCCTTGAAACATGCTAACAATAGAAAGAAACTGATGTGTAGGATAAGTAAGTGGAAATAACTGGCACATATAGCAAATTTAGCATATTAAAAAAATACCTAGCCTACTGCAGGAAGCAACTGACATGTACATGATACTCTTATGATATATGTAAAACAATGATGGTATCTATCTTTGTTTTAAATTATACAAGCATGACCCTAAAGAGTAATGTGACATACTCCATTAATGTAGGGTTAGGGTATTGCATTTTTTTTTATAAACCAGCCATTTTGTTTATTGAAATTGACTGATGGTTATTGAATAGCAGACTCATAGGACCATTATGGTATTATTACTATTTTTGCTGTAGATGAAAGAGAAATGAATATAAAATCTCTAATATATAACTTCTATATTTGTATATAATACTACTTTGTGGACTACCTTCTAACAGACTGGCCCCACTCCAGTCGGTACTGAACTCAGCTGCTCGTCTCATTCATCTTTCTTCTCGATCTTCCTCTGCTGCCCCTCTTTGTCAAGCTCTTCACTGGCTGCTAATTAACCAGAGGATTCAGTTCAAACTCCTAACCCTAACCTACAAAGCTTTCCACAATCTCTCTCCCCGGTACATATCCTCACTAATTTCCAGATACAAACCCAATCGCAATCTCAGATTGGCACATAACCTTCTGTTGTCCTCCTCTAGAATCAACTCCTCACATTCACGTTTACAAGACTTCACACACGCTTCACCCCTCCTCTGGAATGCCCTCCCACAACACATCCATCACTCGCCAACCTTTGTTACCTTTAAACACGCTCTAAAAACATATTTGTTCCGACAAGCATATGCGCTACCTTAGACCATTTTCCTTTGTCCTAAGACCAAATTGCACTCCTACTAGGTATCCTAAAACACACTGCCTCTATATATTTTATCGTATACTACCCCTCCTCTTGTTTCCCCCCATTCCCTTTAGATTGTAAGCTCGCAAGGGCAGGGCTCTCTCCCCCTTTTGTGTTTTGGAAATCATTATACATTTTATTCATCATGTTACTTTTATCACAGTCATTACCAATTCTATATTTTGTATTTTGTATCATTCTTTGTATTTTGTCACTAATTATGTATCTTGTATATTGGTGTATACCATTGTCTGTATTATTATGTACCCCATGTTTGTTTCTTACTTTGTACAGCGCTACGGAATATGTTGGCGCTCTAAAATTAATAATAATAATAATAACTTGGTGGTTGCTATATTTTAATATGCACAGGTTGTGTCTAGTTTGCTTACTAAAAGCATGCGTGGTTTTAATTTTTATTATGAGCTCTTTAATAAAGGTTTGTAATAATTACTGTAACTGTAATAATTTTTGGTGGATGGATAATATTGACTAGGGTCACGTGCTGAATAATATAACCTTGTAATAAGCCAGAGAATTAACTCTAGTCCTGCTACTTCTAGTGGGAGTGAGGGGTTATTCATGACTCATATTTGAGCTTTTTCCATATTGGAATTAGAGAAACTCATATTGGGTTTTTAATGTAACCAGTACAGCCTAGATTTTATATATATATATATATATATATATATATATATATATATATATATATATATATATATATATATATATATATATATATATACATATATATATATATATATATATATTTTAAACTAACACAATTAGTCATTGTGTGCCCCACTAGGAATGATCAATGAGATGCAAATACTGTATTTCCGAGTTCATGCAAGATTATGGCAATTTTGTATGCAAATATATGCAGCTTGAAAATGGACTAATCAAGTCCCACCAAGGTTTAAATTGATGAGTCCATCTTCAAGCTGCATATATTTGCATTCAAACATTGTCATCCTTAGTGTCCACATAACTGCAGCTGCACAACTGGCAATTTTTTAAAGCCATAAAACGCTTAGCAAAACCGAAGATGAGTTTTGCACATTTTTTGCTAACTAGCTGCAGATAATTTTACTAAATCCAGGCCAGGTTTGGAGGCTCATTGGAAACTGGATTTGTGTATATTCTTTTCTCACTGCATGTTTTAGAAGAGAGAAGACACACAACACAATCCCATTTACACATAAATAAGATTCCTTAAAACATCCTTAAAACATACAACCTACAGCACCTTTTTGTTCTTTAGGCCTGGGACCCACTACAAAGAGCAAAGCGCTATTGCTAGCGATTTGTGGTGACGCTTTGCAAGCAATTTTAGATGCGATATCCCTGCTCCTATACAATACACATTCGAGTGGAAATGCTCCCAAAATGCTGCATGTCCTGCGATTGCGATTTGCCTAATCGCAATCGCTCTAGTGGAATCTGTCCCATCCATTTACAATGGTAGAGCGGGATCGGTTGAAAAGGGCGCCCGAGGTGCCTGTATGAAAAGGGCGCTGCCATAGACATCAATGGTATTTCTGGAAATATGGGCTACAAGGTGTAGAAAAGGGCGCCCGAGTTTTGATATAGGCTACAAGCGGGCTCCCCTTTGTAGCCCATATTTTTTCGGCTACAAGGTTTTCGGCTACAAGCGGGCTCCCCTTTGTAGCCCGTATTTTTTTCGGCTACAGTAAGGTGCCCCTCTGTAGCCCATATTATTGCCTTTTTTTTGTAGCCTAAGTTTTTATATGGGCTACAAGCACTGTAAGCCGAATTATTTCATTACCCCACTATCCATGGCGGCCTGGAGGGGGAATAGTAATTAACACATCCCGGAGTTTTTTTCTAGCCGAAGTTTGTATATGGGCTACAAGCCGAATTATTTCATTCCCCCACTATCCATGGCGGCCTGGAGGGGGAATAGTAATTAACACATCCCGGAGTTTTTTTGCAGCCGAAGTTTTTATATGGGCTACACCAGGCGCCTTTCTTTTTTGTTGGCGAAGTTTTTATATGGGCTACACCAAGCGTCTTCTTTGTAGCCGAAGTTTATATGGGCTACACCAGGCGCCTTTTTTGTAGCCGAAGTTGGTATATATATATGGGCTCCACCAGGCGCCCTTTTTTACCGGCGCCCTTTTCATGTAGACCCGGTAGAGCATTTAGGGAAATTACTAGCGATTGAAAGAGATTCCTAGACACTCAAAAAAACTCTGTAATGGGTTCCAGCCCTTCAGCTGGGAACACACTTGTTTGGATATGCTGATTGTTAAGAGTATTTTCAATGTTGTTTTATGTTAATATTATAACAATGTTACTGTATGAATATGTCCGAAACATATTGTTTGTAAAAAAAAAAAAAAATTTTTTAAATTCCAATAAAAACGATTGAACACACTTGTTTGGATTGTGCACGTTTTGCCACCAATGTCTAAACATGCACTGCCATATTAGTTATTGAAGCCAATGGCCTGCTTCGAGAATCAGAATTTTGTTCTGTTCGTGTGCACTCCTTTTTCGCATTTTTCTCTGTGGTGAAAACAAAATGATCTGATAACCTTTTTTTTTTCCATATATGGGCGTGTGTTTCTAATTCTATCGTAGTTTGCTGCTTCAACACCCCCCCCCCCCCCCCCCCCCCCACACACACACGGAAAAGCGATCGTAGAGCAACAGAACATTTGAAAATTCCCACAATATTGCAAGAACAAGTGTGTTCCCCGTGTCAGTCAATTATTATTAGAACACGCAGATACTATATACTCGAGAGACATACAGAATGGTTTATGTAACAGCAGCAGTGAGATTGCTGGTGACAGTTATCCACCAAATGTAAAAACAAGACACAGATAACTTAAACCATAGCATTCTAAGCAAGCAGAAAAATATATTTTCAGAAATGTTACCACAGATCTCCCCTGGCTTTTTTTTTTGTGGGGTGGGGGGAGGGCAAAATCATTGAAAACAAAAACTTTTCCCCATAATTCTAAACATTTCTTCTAATATTTTTGAAAGAAATAATCTGCTTGCAATTTCTCTGTCAATACAGTGAACAAACGAATTTCTAAAAATGGTCTGGGCAATAAATACAGAGAAATAAAGCCTTTGGCCTTTAGTGGTTCAAATTAATAAATTGCCTTTGATTTCAGCCACTCTAATTTTTCAGATGAATCAAAATAGGTTTCCTTGCTTAATTAAGTACACTGGCCTGTGGATACACAGTTAAAATGTCTGTTCACGTACTACATCAGTTCAGCTACATGGGGTGGGGAGGGTTTTTTGAAAGTCAAGACATACACCAATGTTCAGAAAATGCAAATTAATTGGTTTCCTTGTGGAATGGAGCACTCATGGATAACCAAACACTGACAGAAAAACATTTAAATATTTCATGAACTTTTTGTGAACCAGTTTTCAACCTGACACAGTGTTCAATAAAAATAAGGCTGAATTGAATGTAGCTCCACCTCCTTCAATGCAGTACATATTTAGAAAGAAAATCTACAGGAAGCGCTTTAGTGCATACCCAAAATTATAAATGGACATGACCATAACCTCACCTTCTTCCCAAGCAACTGACCACAGTTTAGCCTCTGCATTGGAGTTGAGGCTGAGTTAGAGTTATGTGGAAGAGGAAGGGGCATGATCACGCATTGTCAAGCCACACACCTAGGGCTATAATTGGCTAGTTTGCCATTAGAAAGGTATGGCACAATTCTGTGAAGCCACCCCAACCAAATAGCAAACCATGTTCTTGTTGCAAACTGTTGGACCTGGCCATTCTCCCTTCATACTCACAAGACTCTAACCCAACCTCTGCTCCAATGCACAGGCTGATATATGATCACATAGATGGGCCACCGTATGATGATGCACATTTGAAAAAAAAAAACTGTCAGAGCTTCACGCAAACTTGATTTTATAAAATGAGCCCTACAAAGCAGCTTAAAGCTAAGTACACAAGCTAGACAACATTCATCTGAGGTGGCGGCCATTAAGGACCATCTTGACAACATTCATCTGAGGTGGCGGCCATTCAGGACCATCTTGACAACATTCATCTGAGGTGGCGGCCATTCAGGACCATCTTGACAACATTCATCTGAGGTGGTGGCCATTTAGGACCATCTTGACAACATTCATCTGAGGTGGCGGCCATTCAGGACCATCTTGACAACATTCATCTGAGGTGGCGGCCATTCAGGACCATCTTGACAAAGAATCTAGCAGTTGTACAGTTATCCCCTGAATTTGCCTAAAGATCCAATATGCCAGATCTATAGCAATGGCTACACTGTTTCCCTCCTCAACCGGCCAACATAAGCTTTGCATCATAGTCGTCCCCCCCCCCCCCCTTCCCGCCACAGCAACACACGCATCACTGACCTATAGGCTAGCCAAAGGTCAGCCATCTATACAGCCCTTCACCCCAAACTTTTGCCCAAGAGATCAAGCACTGGTCCCCATGGTAGACAGTAAATGTACATGTGTATGCAGCTTTACTCTTAGCGAGATTCATGTGTCCTTAATACAGGTTTATACAGTATTAACAAATTCTGTCTGCAATTACCTTTTGCAGATTTCCTGTCATAACTGAATAAGAAAACTTTTTTTTGCCCAAAGATAAACAATTACATAAAAACACTGCTAAATATTGTTATGTGTAATGTTACAACATATTTTATGAGCACATACAGGTACCGTATATCAAATCTAAGAGAAAAAAAAATGTTTCATAAAACTAGTTTTTCTTAGATACACTAGGTAAAGTTAGAGCTCTACTTTAGTAACAAATTATTCCCTAGTCTTATCTAACCTCCTTAGCGTTAATCCCGAGTCAGACTCGTGACAGAAAGCCGCAGAACAGGGTGGTAATCCCATGCCTGAGTGAGTTTCATGCAGGATCTGCTGCAGACCTCTCTGAGGTTTGTTTTTCTTCTTGTTTTTAGGGTCTAAAAGCTTATGAAAAAATTGCATGGCTTTTAGACCCTAGGCTAGACACTCAGGCCCAATGCTCTTTTTCTCCTGAGTTTTCTACTAGGTGATAGGTTCACACCTTGCAATAAAGTGCATTTTAAGCCACCAGTAAGCAAGAACATACTTACATAATTTTGACAGTACTTTCTCACCCACATTTGATACCTTTTCAATAGCAGAGTGCTGAAAAGTTGCTTTCCCCAGAATATGAAAAATTATCTCCCAAGAGAAAATTTAGGAGAAAATGTGAATTGAATAAGGGCCCCCGGTATGTATTTGCAACAATATTAGTTCATGACCATTTAATCACATTTAAATATTCTATTTTTAGATGAAATATCGTTAGGCAGCAGGCTACTCCATAGTGCACAGGTGTCAAACTCGAGTCCTGGAGGGCCCTGTCTATGCAAGTATTTAGGATGGACTAGAAAATTCTACCTGATGAACCTCACCTTTCCTGATTCTGTCACATCGTTCGATATGAGCAGAGTTCAAAAAGTGTGAGGAACTCAGCCCTCAAGGACTGCAGTTTGACATCCCTGCCATAAAGTATATATTTAAAAAAAAAAATGGTTTTCCATTGCCTCTTCTGCTGCCCTTCAGCAATCAACAGTACCTAATCCAAGACAGGCACCATTTCTCACCTACCTTCAAGGGCTACGAGGGGTAAGTGCATGTCTGTATGCCTTTCCAAAGGGCCTGATATAAGCACATAGCTGCACATCCGTAAATTTGGCATAGGCAAGCATGGCATGATGTCACATCTGTACTTCCTTCATGGCAAGATGACACCGAAGACAGGCAAGGTATAGTGAAGTCTTTGGGCCAGGTTGTGAGCTATACATCCCTGGTGGATCCACTATGAATTGTTTTTGAATCCAAAAACGGCTAACCCAGACTTCAAATGGTGCACTGAGGAACTTTTCAGAAAGGTATACTGGTAGCCCACTCCTTGGATATCACGATGCTGAAACAAGCAGTGATAGGCCCACATGCAAAACCTGCCATTAACTCTTTGAGCTAGGCTGCTTAATCTGCATGACATTTAAAAAAAATGCAACAGTTGAGGCCCCATTTAACACAAAAAGTACACACTGCTTTATCAGATACCATATTATACATCACATCTGTTGCCACCTTCATACATGCAGTGCATTTTCATATGCATAAGCGTATCTGAACTTACTCTCTGCTCTAAAAGATAAGCAACAACATAACCTTTAACCACTTAAGGACCGGCTGATTTCTTAATGATCTGTGCTGGGTGGGCTCTTCAGCCCCCAGCACGGATCAGGTTTTAGGCAGGGTGATCCGACTTCCCCCCTTTTTTCCCCACTAGGGGGATGTCCTGCTGGGGGGGTTCTGATCGCCGCCGGCTATCTGTGCCTAGCGGGGAGGGCACCCTTAAAGCCCCCCTCCGCAGCGTTATTCCCCCTCCATCTCCTTCACTCTATGGGCGGTACCAGGGCCAGATTTAGGCCAAGGCCGACTAGGCCATGCCCTAGGGCACCACAGGAGCAAGGGCACCAAAGCAGCAGGCTAAACTGGAACAGTATTTGCAAGCTTGTAAATGCTGCAATTCAGGGAGATCAGGCAAGCACCTGACTGCGTTACTCTGCAGCTAGCCGCCTGTGCAGCGGCTTCCCTGCTCTCTCTGCACGAAGCCGGTGGCTATGGACTTGGACAGCATTGCAGAGTTACAAGCGGAGGATGTGGAATGGCAGCCGCCAGTCACTGACATCTCCGCTCGTCTTCAATGTAGAAGCTTCCTCTTCCTGTCTGACACGCTGGTAAAATGCCGGAAAGTCACAAGAGAGAGATGCTGGTTGGAGGGACAGATGTACAGCAACGGGTGATGGAGCAAAGGGGAAGAGGAAGCTTCTGCGCTGGAGACCACCAGAGAGGTGACACTGATGGCTACTGCAGTGTGGAGACGAGATGGCTACCTATACTGAAAGGTGGGAGGGTGGGAGTGGGCAAGGGAGGGATTAAGGGAGTCATAAAAGCTATCTATACTTGAGGGAGAGGGGTCATCGGGCTACCTATTCTGAAGCGGGGCAGCTGGTGACAGTGGCCTTGAGCGGAAAAGAGTACAAATCCGGCCCTGGGCGGTACAGGACGGCGATCCGTCCTGTACCGCCTCTGATAGGCTTCAGCCTATCAGATGTCAGCGATCCCTGGCCAATCAGAGGCCGGGGATCTCAATCTCCTTTACTGCGCTGCTGTGACAGCAGCGCCGTATGCTGTAAACACCGGGGGCTTCTTCCCCGGGTGTTTACATTTCGCCTGCGAGCCGCGATCGGAGGCTCGCAGGCCATTCATGGAGACTCCCTCCGTGAACTGACATGGAACGGCTCCATGGAAACACCACTGCGACCAGCCACCGCCTGTTGGCGTTGGCTGGTCGTTAAGTGATCGAAATCCTGCAATAAATCTGCAGTTTGTCTATTTACTGCTTTCATTGAAGCAGACATAAGTTTACAAATGAGGATATCTATAGAAAGAAACGGAGCGCACAATAGTGCATTACCTGTGTTTATTTTTAATGGTGAATTAAAAGTTGTACTCACAAAAGTTCAAAGTAAAAACGCTTCTCAGCGGTGAAGCCAACCGCTTGTTATCCCAGGCAGGGCGGTAGTAGCGCACTGTGGCCAGCAGCGCGGGACCCGGTGGTTGGGGAAAGCAGTCTCGCTGTCGGGATAGGCGTGGCTGAGGATCAATAGGCGTGCAGCGTCATTACGCGTTTCGGCGCTCTGCGCCTTCGTCAGATCAGTTTACAAATGAGCTGCTCTGCCAGGATTCCTGAGCTGAAAACAGCTTAGAGATCAAATTACACTTGTGATTAGTTACAGATGAGGGGGAATCAGACAGGCTAAACTCTCTATATACATACAAGGTGGATTTTGCTCTGTTTTCCTTCTGTCCTGTGCAAGAGTTTAGGTCCACTTTAAGGTTCTCATACACATTTAGATTACCACTCTATGTGGCAAAATGAGCAATCCCTCTGATCACTAAGGAGTTGAATCTCCCCATACACTGCACACAGATTTTAATAGATTTGAAAATCCCGCAAACTGCACCGTTTCACTGTTCAGTACAGTGCAACAGTGTAGGCCAGGGGTGCTCAATAGGTCGATCGCGATCTACCGGTAGATTGCGACCACCTTTTTGGTAGATCGCGGCCTCTTGGCCGTGTCTTGTTAAATATAGCCGCGCGTTCTCTGTGTCGTGCTGCGGCTGTCAAAATCTGCTTCCGAGCGAAGCAGCGCTGATGGGAGAGGCGCAGCTAAACAGAGAGGCGTGGCTGGAGGGGGAGAGGAGCCAATTGAGCAGCGCTGATGGGAGAGGCGTGGCTGGAGGGGGAGAGGAGCCAATTGTGAGCGTCTTCTCTCCCTCCTCTGTGATGGTCAAGCGTTGTGGCCACGCCTCCCCCTTGTCCCGCGGGCTCCTACCACCGCATCCATCTTTGGAAGGACTGGACTGGAGACTGGAGAGCGGAGGAATTACATTGCTGCCAAGGTGGAGAATAGAATTATGGTGCTGGTGGGTCGGGTCGGGTCGCGCTGCAGGTCGGGGCCAATTAGTTTACTGTGGGGCTGCAGGGGGAAGGGGATTTAGTTATTATTCATAGAAGCCATGCGGGGGGAGGGGAGGGAGGGATGGGGGTGGCAGGGGGTTTAACTGAGCTTAATGTGGGCACCCCTAGTTGAGGGAAGGATTGCTGCCAAATATGCTGGGGTGGGGAGGGGGGTTAATGTCACTGTGTGGGGGTACATTTGTTGGGAAATCTGC
The DNA here is from genome assembly GCF_040937935.1 of Hyperolius riggenbachi. Classification (NCBI taxonomy): domain Eukaryota; kingdom Metazoa; phylum Chordata; class Amphibia; order Anura; family Hyperoliidae; genus Hyperolius; species Hyperolius riggenbachi. Next base: position 109,314,654 of record NC_090654.1, on the reverse strand, counting down.
CAATGAGATTGTATTTGTGGGGAAATCTGCCAATGAGATTGCATTTGTGGGGAAATCTGCCAATGAGATTGCACTTGTGGGGAAATCTGCCAATGAGATTGCATTTGTGGGAAAATCTGCCAATGAGATTGCATATATGGGGAAATCATCTGCCAATGAGATTGCATGTGTGGGGAAATCATCTGCCAATGAGATTGCATGTGTGGGGAAATCATCTGCCAATGAGATTGCATGTGTGAGGAAATCATCTGCCAATGAGATTGCATGTGTGGGGAAATCCTCTGCCAATGAGATTGCCTGTGTGGGGAAATCCTCTGCCAATGAGATTGCCTGTGTGGGGAAATCCTCTGCCAATGAGATTGCCTGTGTGGGGAAATCCTCTGCCAATGAGATTGCCTGTGTGGGGAAATCCTCTGCCAATGAGATTGCCTGTGTGGGGAAATCCTCTGCCAATGAGATTGCCTGTGTGGGGAAATCCTCTGCCAATGAGATTGCATTTTGTGGTCGTCCCATGCTAAACTTAGCATTTATAATGTTGTTATATGACTATACAAGACTTGTATAGTAATATACCAGCATTATTAATGCTAAGCTCAGTATTTGAAATGTTGGTAGATCTCCTGGCCTCGGCGAATTTTAAAGTAGCTCGCGAGCCGAAAAAGTGTGGGCACCCCTGGTGTAGGCCAATCTTCCGCCACTCCCCCACCCCATCCATCAATCAGATTTTTTTTCTTGGTCTGATCAGAATTTCGATTGACTTTACCACCAAATGGATCAAAATTACCATCGATGTGCTATAGATTTCCTGATTGAACCTGCTAGCAAATAAAAGTGTATAGCCTGCTTTAGACCTGTAGGCTGTCTTAGGGCTTTACATTTAAAGTGGATCCAAGGTGAACTTTTACTCATTGCATTATTGTGTTCCTTTCCTATTGTTTATAGGGCATTTCTCAAGCCAAATACTTTTTTGTTTTTGTTTTAATACTCTAATTCCCTATAAACTAAATTAACAATGCCCACAGGTTTTCAGAGAGCCAAGGCACTTTCAGACAGTAGCAAGGGCTCATGGGAGCTCAGTCTGGGCAGGAGGAGGAGGTGTTACTAGCCATTGATTTCAGAGGCAGAGGGGAGGAGGGGGGATTCGTTTTTTTTCACAGGCTGAGTGCTCAAGATACAGATAAGCTTGCCTCTGTGTAATGTTTACAAACAATATGGCTGCTGTCATTGTATCACAGGAAGGAATAATCATTTTCTATTAAAGCTGTTTGCAGCTAGATTTGCGGTGTAAACTATCTAAACTTTAGATAAGATATATAGACAAGTTACTTGTTATAGTTAGTTTTTCATCTCGGATCCGCTTTAAACTGAAAATAAAACTGAAGGAGCGCGGATTATAATTCTGACGTGCTTTGCATTTCTGATTGTTGAAGTAACTGGTGACAAAAATAAGTGGAAAACTCACTGTTCGTCAGGCACAGACTGCAACAGAGTACATACAGTTCTATATTCTACATAAAAGTAACCAGGAAATTGCTCTGACACCAGATCCAATTTTGCATGCAATTAAAAAAAAAACTTCTCTTTCTCATGCATTATTTGTAAGGAATAATACATGAATTTCTAAACTGATAGAGCAGACCTGAACTTAGAACCTTCTCTCTGCTCTAATTGATAAGCAACTGCATAACATTTACAGAAAAACATTTCATTGTTACAGCTTATAGAGCTCCCCAGAGATTCTGCAGTGTAGTACCTTCCTGATTTGCTGGGAGCACAGAAAGGGTTAAACTCCAGTGTTTACATATAAGCTCTCAACTTGGCAGACAGCTGGGGGCTCAAATTACACTGGCTCATTACTTGCTGGAAATGGAGAATTAGACAGGCTGTTCTCTATAAACACATGCAGGGTGGACACAGGGTGGATTTCTTTGTGTTCTTCTTCTCTCCAGTGCAAGATTTCAGATCCGCTTTAAAACAGTACTCCCTAGTACTGAACAGGACAAGTAGTCTCACCTAGAAAGTCAAGTGTAGTACTTTTTTAATCATTATTTTAAAAGTATTTCTTGATTCTCCCATTGACTTTACTCCTGGAAAACCACACATTTGTATGTAATAATTTTCCATAAAGCAGGAAATAAGAAACCACACTGATATAACAATTATTTGCAGCCATGAGTGTCCACAGGTAGGCTGAAAATGCGGGCACTTGCCTTCCATGGAAAGCTATATATTTGCTGCCATAAATCTTTCTGCACCTGCCAGTGATGTTTCTTTACAGGCTGTGTAACAGACAAACCATCTCCACTGAAACTTATTGGTGTGCAGATAGCGTACGTTTACATTACCATCATTTAAATCATGACTTACGCAAATTGTGTAACGCACTGTATACATGCACCATTGTCGTTGCTTGAGTAGCATGCAGTATAAGTGGTGCGTATATATAGGGCATTATGCACTTTGTGTAAGTCACTATGTAAATTGTGTAATTTTAACGTGCGCTATCTGCACACTTAAAGGACAAATGTAATGAGAGGGATCCTCTGCCTCTAATACTTTTTAGCCATAGACCCTGAACAAGCATGCAGCAGATCAGGTGTTTCTGACATTATTGTCAGATCTGACAAGATTAGCCACATGCTTGTTTCTGGTGTTATTCAGACACTACAGAAGCCAAATAGACCAGCAGGTTTGCCAGGCAACTTGTATTGTTTAAAAAGAAATAAATATGGCAGCCTCCTTATCCCTCTCATTACAGTTGTCCTTTAAGATTAACATTTTTTAGTGAATAAACCCACATAGTAGAAATTAATAGAGTGCACAATAAAAAAATAAGACTTCAATAGCATCTTAATCAAGCTATATAATTTAATGTAATGGTGCCATTAGCTTTTACCAATGACCCTGAATTAATCATCTTCTGAGTTTTCTCACTCACGCTTTCTATACATACTTGTAAAAAAAAATAAAAAATGTTAAAACAAGTTTCCCTGATTAAGTGGAGTATATTTCTCAACTTATTATTATTTTTTTTAATCTTCATCACTGGCTCGGTGGTCAAAAAAGCATTAAAGGGGAACTGAAGTGAGAGTGATATGGTGGCTGCCATAGTTCTCTCCTTTTAAACAATACCAGTTGTCTGGCTGTCCTGCTATATTCTATTTGGCTACAATAGTGTCTGAATCACACCAGAAACAAGCATGCAGCTAATCGTGTCAGATCTGACAAGAATGTCAGAAACACCTGATCTGCTGCATGCTTGTTCAGGGGCTATAGCTAAAAGTATAATGCTGGGCATACACGGTGCAATTCTGCACCAGAACTGAGCCGCTGGCTCGATGTCGGCGCGTCCCGCTCGTCCGCGCGGGCGCGTGGATCGATTCCCACTCGTCCCCGCGGGCAGTTCCTTATCAGCCGCTCGTTTCTTCAATTGTCCGCCCGCGGGGATCGAGCGCGGAGTCGATCCGCTGCGGTGATGGGACAGGTTGAATATTATCAATCGAGCCATCAGCGGCTCAATTGATAACAACTATCGCGCCATGTATGCCCAGTATTAGAGGCAGAGGATCAGCAGGATAGCCAGGCAACTGGTATTGCGTAAAAGTAAATAAACATGGCAGTCTCCACATCTCTCTCTTACTTCAGTTTAAAGGCAGCTGAGCACTTGTGATTGAAAATATATAAAATGTACCTACCTATAAGGGAGGTTTATAATAGAGTGGGCTATTGGTGGGGTTGACCATCATCACTTAGATACAGGGGTCTGTTTCTCTGGCTCCCCGGTCTACATAGGGATTCACCATTTTATCCAGGAGAGGCCACAGCTGCCACATTTTGAAGCTCCCAGTGCCGCAATGCATGCTGGGAGATGTAAACCATGGATATGAGTACAGAGATCTACTCATATCCAGGGACTACATCTCCCGAGCTGCATTGCGACAGGCACACAAAATTGCCAAGAGCTTCAAATTGCGTCAGCTGCCGTCTCTCCTGTGGAAGATGGGGAATCCCATCCGGTCCAGGGGGGCCAGAGGAGCATTCCCCCATAGGGAAAAAATAATGATCACACCCACCAACTGCTCACTCTGTTATGAACCTCACTTCATTTATTTTCAATTTTAGGTGCGCAGTTGCCTTTAAGTAATTATAAGAAAAGATTATGGACCCAATACATAAATCACACTGTTTATCTTGTACTAACCTTACATATATAATCGGTTTTCAGCTTCTAGCAAGCAGATAGGTACAAACAGTTTAGTAAGAAAATGAACTCCACTTAAAGATAAACAACTTACTTTTTAGTGTGTGTTTGCTTGCTAGGTGCTGAAAAGCATAATATAGCTAAAAAGTACAAAACAATAAGTTAACTACGGTCAATGGCCCTTATTCAATAGACCTTGGCCCATATGCAAATCACTTTTTTCTTCTGAGTTTTCTCCTGGGTTATATTTTTACAACTATTTACAATTGCAAAGTGCTGAAAAGTAATTTAAAAGAGAAGACGAAAAATTATTTCTTAGGAGAAAACTCGGGAGATAATGTGAATTGCATATGGGCCCTTTTCTCCTAAGTTTTCTCCCAGGAGAGAATGTTTCATCTTCTGTTTAAAATAACTTTTCAGCATTTGAAAAAGTACCAAAAAGTAGGTGAAAAAGTACTGTCAAAATTATTCTGATTATTTTCTTGCTTGCTGGTGGCCTAAAAGGCATTTTAATGATAACGTGTGAAAATATCACCTAGGAGAAAACTCAGGAGAAAAAGTGAATTTAATAAGAGTCAATGGGCCTGATCCAATTTGCTTTATCTCCTAACTTTTCACCTGGGAGATAATTTTTCATCTTCTTTTTCAAACACTTTTCAGCACTCTGCAATTGAAAAAATTGGGTGAAAAAGTACTGTCAAAAATATTCTCAGCATTTTCTTGTTTGCTGGCAGCTTTAAAAGGCTTTTTATTGATAAGATGTGAAAAATATCACCTAGGAGAAAACTTAAACAATTACTTGGAATGGGCTCAATGGCCTCAATTCACTAAGCTTTATTGAACACTTTATCGAAAGTTTGATAATTTACCTCATGAGCAAAATCCAATTTTGAATTCACTGAGGTGTTATAGATTTATTGCATGTTTTAACTATAAAATGTTCATAAATCTAAAACACCTCAGTGAATTCAAAATTAGATTTTCCTCATGAGGTAAATTATCAAACGTTCGATAAAGTGTTTGATAAAGCTTAGTGAATTGAGGCCATTATCTCTTAATCCTGTAGGTCATAAAAATGTTTTTTGTTTCCCCCGCAAAGCTTTCTGTGGACACCTATGCTTGCAGCAAGGCCTCTGTGACAACCAGATGGCTAAATACAAAATTATAACTTTTATCTCTTACATAACATACAACAAAGAGAGCAGATTTTACTTTTTTTTAAATAATGATCAAGGATTTAATTAATCTTGTTTCAATATCATTACAGAAAATGTTATGGTACAGAATTTTTCAATAATTCTCTGCGTTTTTATCTCCACATGAATGCTGGTACTCTGTAATCTGTACAAGATCAGTTTTTGATTTTTTTTTTCTGTACATTTTTAAATGTATTGGTTAAAAAGGCTGTCAGCACTTAAGGAAGCAATTTTTGTTCAAATAAAAGGAATTCAGTTACTGCTCAATAATACTGAGCGGAGTGATTGCCAGGACATCAGTCCTTCTTGTTTAAGAAGATGGGGAGTTTTCATCCAGACGCAACCACTTTTGCTTTTGGCACTGTGCACATCAACACATTATACAAGATAAAGAACAAGCAGAGCTCTGTTGTGAAGCAGTTATGAAGCATACTGATAAGGGAAACAGCAGTGTCATCTAAGCTAGTATAAAGTAAGCAGACAGCCTTGTTTAAGAGCTTAATTATTTGTACTTTAGGGATGAGAGAAACACAACTTTTGCAGGCATCTACTGCTGTCTACTAAAAGCTACTGCTATTAGACCTAGCGGTTTAACACACAAAGCAATTGCAATGAAGGAAAGGTTGCCTTGATATAATCAGAATAAGGTTTTATAAGTTTTTTTTTTTAGGTTTTTTTGTTTATTTTTTTTGGAAAAAAAAAATGTTTTTGTTATCAGGTATTTTCCTCAAAGTCGTTTTTCCAAAATTTAGTTCGAGATGTTGACTACACTGATCAACTTTTATCCAAATCATAAAAACTAACTGTGCCGTTGCATATTACAGGATACAGTCAATGATATGTGGACATGCATCAAAGCTTCTGTCTTGCAGCTGTCATCATAGTCTTCCAATAACCATGACGTCCACCACCTCTCCCTTGTGAAGTTCCACATACTGCTCTGTCTTTGGAGGTAGCATCAACAGTCCATTGGCACTTCGCATACTCATCAGGCGACTGCTCATCTGATTGCCTGCAGGGAAGCAGAAAACATTCGGACTGTAACATATAAACAAATAAAAATACGGACTGTGATGTAAAAAAAAATGAAGATATTATTTGGCAACCCTCACCCCATATTCCTTTCATTGTGTAAAATCACTGGTTTCAATGTCATTGAACAAATATATAAATACAAAAATTAGAGTCATCTTATAATTATTACAACTACAAAACCATTACAAAAATGGTTAAAACTGAACTCCTCTCAGTCAATTTTGAATTGACGGAAATAATTTAAGTATGTTGCTGATTGCATCACTCCTCTAGTTAGTAAAAATTCAAGGAGATTGTCCTCCACTGAGACAGTAAATAAAGGACCACTATCGTAAAACATTTTAACATTTAAAAAACATGTAAAAACATGCAAATATGAAGTACAGTTCTTCCAGAGTAAAATGTTCCATAAATTACTTTTCTTCAATGTTGCTATCACTTACAATAGGTAGCAGAAATCTGACAGAACTGACCGATTTTGGGCAAGTACATCTCTTTATGGGGGAGTCTCAGCATGGCCTTTATTCTTTAAAAAAACTGCCTTAAAAAAGGATTTATACAAAGATGCTGGCCAGCCTTGCTGCTCACTTTTTTGGGCAGTTGGACAGAGCAATTGCCATTCACTAAGTTCTGTTAAAAATAAAGAAAACCCTGAGAACCCCCAATTAGATGGGCTATTCCAAAACCTGTCTGTTCTGTTAGAGTTCTACTACCTACTGTAAGTGAAAGCAACATAGGAGAAAAGTAATGTGTGGCTTATTTTACTCTGGAAGAAACATACTACCTATTTACACGCATTTTACATTTTATGATTTTCGTGATAGTGATCCTTTAAAGAAAACCACATCAACTCACTATCTACCTCCTGTAGTTTCCAGTTAAAGAAAATTTCCTGCATTCACCTCTTTTTCACCCAGGATGCCACAAAACTCTTTGCGCATGCCACAATTGTCTCACATCTTAACAATTGCAACTGCTTTTGCTGCGGCCTGCCCGTTAACCATCTAGCTCCACTCCAGTCTATTATGAACTCTGGAGCACAACTCATTTACCTCTCCTCTCGCTCATCTACTGCTAACCCTCTCTGTCAGTCCCTCCACTGGCTGCCTATCACACAAAATAAACTATTCAAGATTCTCACTTACAAAGCACTTTACAGTCTCCCCACTCCCTACTTAACTACACTCCTCTGTCCACATGCCCTGCGTGTAATCTCTACTCTACTAACAACTTTCTCTTCTTCTCACCTCCAAACATGTCTTCTCATTCTCGCATAGAAGCCTTCTCTTGAATTTCCCCACTTCTGTGGAACTCCCTTTCAAAATGTGTTTGCCATTAACCCAGATTTACTATCTTTAGGTGAATCCTAAAAACAAACTTTTTCAGGCAAGCAAATCTTACCTAGCCACCAACCACCTCTTTGTGCACAGCACAGCCACCCCTACCTGTCATACTACCCCTTACACTTTAAGATCACTTGAGCAGGGTTCTTTCCCCTTATGTCTTATTGCTGTAGTAACATGTAACATATGTCCACCTTCATGTATGATGCAACGCTGACCTGTCCAATGGTCTTGTATCTGTAGTCCATTACCTTGTAACTGTATGGCGTATTCTCTATTGTAAACCACCACTGAACATGCCAACGCTATGTAAATCCAAAATAATAATAATATTCATATCATCAAGCTGTTAAAGCAAATTGCTCAATTGTTAATCTGTACTTAGTTCCAGGTTTTCCTTGCTGTAAGGTTGTAACTGCATACACATCATCCCTCCCACAGGTGCCCAAACCTAAATTTAAAAACTAAACATTTGTGGCCTGCTAAAATCTTTTCTTTTGCTCTGGTTTCCTAATTTAAACTACTATCTAATGCAGGAGTGTCAAACTCAAAAACATAAGGGGCCAAAATATACAACACAGTCTAAGTTTCAGGCCAAATTGTTTATTAAGATTTCCCATTTATGAAACAGTTTTAAATTAAGAGGCGTTACTAAATTAACTGTGCAGGGGAGGGGGCGGGACCCTGTTCATGCCCCCGCCCCTTCTGCAGAGTAGCAGTTTAAGATTTACCTGCTCCAGTCCTGTTTCGAGTTTCCTCTAATTTTCCTAGCAGCTACATGCTCTATCCTGCATACCTCTGGCTCTGAATGCATGCCATGTAATCGGTAAATGGAGGTATGGAAGTAAAGAGTGTGCAGCTGCCAGGAAGAACAGAAGAGACACAGTGAAGTACTGGAGCAGGTAAATATTACAGTGCTCCACTGCACTACTCTGGGGAGAGAATGCCTGGTGGAAAAGGTGTATAAGTGTGTGTATGTTTTACCAGCCACATGGGGGAGTTTGTATCCAAGGAGGGGTACCATGAGTCGTTGCTGCACCCGTGCTAAAATAGACAATGTTTCAACCACAAACACGGTCATCCATGGGATTGGAAGGCCGTGTACTACTGTTCTTTTACTTCTTACAAGGATGCACATTTAAAACTTTTGAAAATCTTGTAAAATGGCAAGGAGGGCCGCATTCAGCCCATGGGCATTGAGTTTGGCACCTGTGATTAATAGAACTAATAGAATACTAAATGTTCATCGTGCTTAATAATCAATATTTGTTAAGTAAAGAAAAAATGAAAGGTGAGGTAGCATGTTGTCCTTGTAGTGTTTGTATTTGATAAATACTGTGGGAAATGAATGAGGATTTTAGACTGTGAGCAAACACTGTGGTTGCCTTGAATGAATAACCATGAAATTTGGCTCCGCTGCAGCGTAACGATATTTCCACTGCTTGGGTTACTAAATTAAATAATTGGGATCTAATTTCTTTTATTTGGAAGAGTTTCTCAGGGGAGAGGGATATTTTATGTTTTCTCTTTAGTTTCTGTAATTGATGCATAAGCTCTAGTATTCTTTGCGCCTAAGCCTTATAACTCTGTGTCTTATGCTAATGAATTTGCCTCTTAGAACAGCTTTATGAGTGTGCCATAATGTGTTATTTGAAGAGGCTGTTGATGCGTTAAGCTGAAGACTCTTTGATGATTTGTGCTATTTCTTCATTATCATCTTCAATGGGAGCAACGTGTTGTTTAATTTCCAGCTTATGAGGGCCAAAGGTACTTACATGTTTCAAAGCTCCGTAGCGACCTCGCAGTGGTTCTAATATGTTGCTAGTATGATTTTAGGAGACGAAAGCATCAATGGTATTTGGGAAGGCATACAGAAATGTTCAATCCAATGGAGTAACAATTATGTGAAGGGGAATAATATAGGTAGCTCCCAGCTAGCGAATGAGATAGGGACTGTAGGTTCGTTCTTAACCTGAATCCAAGTCAGAGCACTGTGCCATCTCTGTGCCCCACCTGCCTCCAGTGCCCCCCTCCCCCCTCTGTGTCACCTCTGTTCCCTTGTGCCTTATCTGTGCCCCCCTGTGCCTCCAGTGTCCCCCTCTGCATTACCTCTGTCCCCCTGTGCCTTCTAGGTTCCCCCCTGTGCCACCTCTGCCACCCCCACTGGGCCACCTCTGTCCCCCTGTTTCTTCAGTGTACCACAGCAAAATGTCATTTTACCGGTTTAAACAACATTTTTTCTTTGCATTTTTTTAAATCAAAATTTTCTCAAAAACTAAAAGGTCTTTTTTAAAAAGTTTTCCTGACTTGTTCCCATAGAATCAAATTTCACATTTTCAGGCCATTCTTATCGTAAGTCGGGGTCTAGCAAGGCTCAAGTAAAAGACAAAAAGTCAGCCGGTACTCGTGCTCTGCTGATGACAGCCAGCTTGGCTGGTTTTCCATTCATTACCCTGAGTATATGTGTGTGTATATATAGCGATGATAGCTAATCAATTTGGTGGAAGCTGTCAAAGATCAGGGCCGGCCTTTGCTATGAGCGACCTGTGCGGTCGCTCAGGGCGCCGTGGTCTCAAGGGCACATGTGCCCTGTCGCCCCTTGCCGCCCCGCTGTCTCCCGGTGTCCTCTCAGTCTATATTTAGAGCAGGACTACAAGAAAATGGCCGCCGATGTCCACAAATGCAGACAAACGGCGGCCATTTTCTTGTAGCCTGCTCTAACTACAGATGGAGCGGAGGCGGGGAGAGAAGAGTGACGTCGGCGCTGGAGCTGGATGTCAGGTGAGTCTGTCTCTGCCACATAAAGGGGGGTAGGGGCATACTGGGGCAAGCTACCTACGCTGGGGCAAGCTACCTACACTGGGGGCATACTGGGGCAAGCTACCTACGCTGGGGCAAGCTACCTACACTGGGGGCATACTGGGGCAAGCTACCTACGCTGGGGGCATACTGAGGCAAGCTACCTACACTGGGGGCATACTGGGGCAAGCTACCTACACTGGGGGCATACTGGGGCAAGCTACCTACGCTGGGGGCAAGCTACCTACGCTGGGGGCAAGCTACCTACACTGGGGGCATAATGAGGCAAGCTACCTACGCTGGGGGCATACTGGGGCAAGCTACCTACGCTGGGGGCATACTGGGGCAAACTACCTACACTTGGGGCATACTGGGGCAAGCTACCTACACTGGGGGCAAGCTACCTACACTGGGGGCATACTGGGGCAAGCTACCTACGCTGGGGGCAAGCGACCTACACTGGGGGCATAATAGGGCAAGCTACCTACGCTGGGGGCAAGCGACCTACACTGGGGGCATAATAGGGCAAGCTACCTACGCTGGGGGCAAGCTACCTACGCTGGGGGCAAGCTACCTACGCTGGGGGCAAGCTACCTACGCTGGGGGCAAGCTACCTACGCTGGGGGCATACTGGGGCAAGCTACCTACACTGGGGGCATACTGGGGCAAGCTACCTACACTAGGGGCAAGCTACCTACACTGGGGGCATACTGGGGCAAGCTACCTACGCTGGGGGCAAGCTACCTACACTGGGGGCAAGCTACCTATGCTGGGGGCATACTGGGGCAAGCTACCTACGCTGGGGGCAAGCTATCTACACTGGGGGCAAGCTACCTACGCTGGGGCAAGCTACCTATGCTGGGGGCATACTGGGGCAAGCTACCTACACTGGGGGCATACTGGGGCAAGCTACCTACACTGGGGGCATACTGGGGCAAGCTACCTACGCTGGGGGCAAGCTACCTACACTGGGGGCATACTGGGGCAAGCTACCTACGCTGGGGGCAAGCTACCTACGCTGGGGGCAAGCTACCTTCGCTGGGGGAATACTGTGGCAAGCTACCTACGCTGGGGGCATACTGGGGCAAGCTACCTTCGCTGGGGGCATACTGGGGCAAGCTACCTACGCTGGGGGCAAGCTACCTACGCTGGGGGCATACTGGGGCAAGCTACCTACGCTGGGGGCAAACTACCTACACTGGGGGCATACTGGGGCAAACTACCTACACTGGGGGCAACCATGCTACTACACTGGGGGAAACTGTACTAGCTACATTGAGGGCAGCTATGCTACCTATATGGGGCAACTATACTACCTACACTGGGGGCAACTATGCTACCTATATGGGGACAACTATGCTACTTATGGGGGGGGGGGGGGGGCAACAAAATCCGGTTTCGCTCCAGTGGCTGGATAGTGTACTGGTTAAGGGCTCTGCCTTTGACATGGGAGACCAGGGTTCAAATCCTGGCTAGGTCAAGTACCTATTCAGTAAGGAGTTCAAGGCAAGACTCCCTAACACTGCAGGGTGGCCTCCTGAGCGCGTCCCAGTGGCTGCAGCTCTTGAGCGCTTTGAGTCCGAAAGGAGAAAAGCGCTATACAAATGTTCGGATTATTATTATTATCGGATCGGATTATAAACCTAAGGCCGGCCCTGTCAAAGATGATGATAGTTTCTCCCTACTGGAATATTCTTCAGCTCTTTTATTAGGCTTTTAATGTTACATAATATTTTAAACATTATGGGATCCAAATCAGCCAGCCAGACACCACAGGGATAAACCCTACAACTGCAATGTGCAAGTAGAATGAAATATACCTTTCACATTTTTTTAAAGTAGGCTACCATTTATATTTCACACCCCTGCAACGTGTAGCAATGATGGGCGATGTCAAAAAAAGTGGTTCTCTACCACGTAATAAATAGTAGCAAGAACTGCTACTGATACCTAAAAAAGTAGTGCTATACGGTCAGTAGACTTGCAATGAGACACAGAACAACATTTCTTAAAGGAGAACTGCAGCAAGAGGTATGTGGAGACTGCCATGTTTATTTCCTTTTAAGCAATACCAGTTGCCTGGCTGTACTGTTGATCCTCAGCCTCTAATATATTTAGCCACATACCCTGAACAAGCATACAGCAGATCAGGTGTTTCTCACATTATTGTCAGATCCCACAAGATTAACTGCATGCTGGTTTCTGGTGTGTTATTCAGACACTACTGCAGCCGAATACATGAGGAGGGCTGCCAGGTAACTGGTATTGTTTAAAAGGAAAATAATATGGCAGCCTCCACATACCTTTCACTACAGTTGTTCTTTAATGTGGGGATATGTAGCAAATTGGGAAACACGATATCTGAAACAGAAGAATCCGGAAGGTCCGCACACTCAATGAACCAACTTCAATGCTTTATTCAAGTATAGTGCCACAGTTCCATTCCATACACCAACAATTTGTTTCGGGGCCCCGTGGGGTACCCTTTGTCAAGGTAACAAACACAGAATGGGGACGACATGGTTGGTCACCATTCTGTGTTTATTACCTTGACAAAGGGGACCCCATGGGGCCCCGAAAGAAATCGTTGGTGTATGGAATGGAACTGTGTCACTATACTTGAATAAAGCATTGAACTTGGTTCATTGAGTGTGCGGACCCTCCGGATTCTTCTGTACCTTACACTGTTCCGGCACCTGCACGGTTGTGTGCAATTCTTCATCGATTTGTCAATATCTGAAACAAACTCCTGTTTCTCATTCTTTCAAAATGGCTCATTCTTTCAAAATGGCAAGTGCTGTTTGGCAATCTACAAAGTGTTAGTCAAGCTGATTGCTACTTTATAAGTATTGTTATTATGAATTTCTGCTGAAGTTTAGTCACCCTGAGAAACCAAGATGCAGTTTTGGGAAGTACCTGGTAGTTGGAGCATACCCTATGTGCTATTAGGGTGTGGGGTGAGGTTGAAGGGCACACAAGTTTTCCTACTATGGAGATCATAAAATTCTGATGAGAGGCCCTTCTGAAGATACAGGGGATGTGAAGGTACTTGTGGTCTCTGAAAGATGCATACGTCACACATTTGTGGGTTTCACTGACCTGTACTTTGTGCCCAAGGCAGTGGCTCTTGATGATGCCATGTCAGTATGCAGCGATGGTACTCTGGGCGTGGATCCAACTTAACATCACATGATAACTATAACAGAACAAAGAATAGTGCATCGGTATGACAGAAGATATGGATTATGTAGCAGTGAGGGGTCTTGCGTTGCTATTATGGACATACAATACTCTTTCCACTTACAAAAGTATCCGCAGGCCACCAACTCAAGCATAAATGGAGCCCCCATCTTCTTGATTTCGTTATGTTACACACAATAAAGGTATCTTCTCTTATAAAAGAATTCCCTTACTTTTTTCATTTATCTCTGTTCATAAGTAAGTTGAAAACAACGTATCTCTGTTGAATTTAACAGATATATAGAGGAACAAAAACAGAAAAAAAATCGGCACCCTTACAAACTGCAGCTGATCCGAAGTATTACGTTATGTCCTTTGATAATGTTGACGAATAGTAAAGAAAATAAAAAAAAGTAAGGCTTTGTAATTTGCTCTAAATAATGACTTGAGAATAATGTTATAGGATGCCATCAAATACCTAGTTTTGGTTTGGACTACAGGTTTAATCTTTTGTGTACCCTAATTCTCTACTATTTATTTATATTTATTTATATAGCACTGACATATTATGCAGCGCTGTACAGAATATATTGGCCTCAATTCACTAAGCTTATCTCCAGTCTTTAATAACTCTTCTAGAGTTGTTACCATGGTGATAAGGCATGTAGTATTCAGGAAACATTTTACCTCAGGCAAACCTAAAGTTAACACTTCTGTCTTTAAGTTAACTCTTTAATCCTTAAAATAACTCCAGAGTTAAAGACAGGCTGTTCATTAACTGCGTGTGAAAATAACTACAGAGGAGGTAACTTAACTACAGAGGAGGTAACTTAACTACAGAGGAGGTAAATTAACTACAGAAGAGGTAACATAAGGAATGAAGAGATAAGATAACTCTCTTACTGTGTGGAGGTAAGTTTTCTCTTGCCCTATTATCTCAAGCATGATCTTAGTGAATTGAGGCCATTGTCTTGTCACTAACTGTCCCTCCGAGGATCTCACAATCTAGTCCCTACCATAGTCATATGTCTGTGTATGTATCGTGTGGTGCATGTATCATAGTCTAGGGACAATTTAGGGGAAAGCCAATTAACTTATCTGTATGTTTTTGAGATGTGGGAGGAAACCAGAGTATCCGGAGGAAACCCACACAGACACTGAGAGAACATACAAACTCTTTGCAGATGTTGGCCTGGCTGGGATTCAAACTGGGGACCCAGCGCTGCAAGGCGAGAGCACTACCCACTATGCCACAGTGCTGCCCTAAGAACCATGTGCAATTTATTATCTATATGCAACAACCTAGCTGGTCTATATTTGCCTTCTGTAATATCTTTGGAATTTTTCATTGATGAGTATGTGCAGTGTTGTTTAGGTTTTGTGATAAAGCTTAAAAGTGAAAAAAAAATAAACTCCATTTGACAATCAAGTACAGTCATCTTTACGCTATCTATTTAGGTTTGTAAGTTCATCAGAACTAAAGTTTGTTTCACTTGGTCTCATCTTTACCATTTTCTGTCAACCTAAATAACTTTCTGTTTCCATTGCATAACGTCAGGTAACCTTACTAGCCAATGCTGTAGAATATACAGTCTCTGTTTCATCCAAGCATCTATCTAGCTTTCTGCAAATTCTGAAAATAATGATCCTGGCAATTGATCTAACTGATTTATTTCCTCAAAGGTAGTTGATTGGATAGGAATGCCAAAGCAATATATAAATGTATGCTAACACTTAGGTCCCTTAAGCTGAGACAGGTAAAAAGGGCGCCATGTGGTTGAGCACATTTGGGCACTGCTGTAGGCCGTAATGTAAATGACAGCTAAAGCGGCTTTCAGCGAGTAATTTGGGCGCCGGCAAAAGACAGAGCCCAAATTACAATAAAAATGGTACAATTTGGCTGCCAGCATTTTCTGGAAGCCGAATTGCATCTTTCCCCCACTGTACAGCCCCTTGGAGAGGGAATAACGCCACTGGAAAATTCGCCACAGCAGGTTGAGCCGTTTTTCAGCTTCACCCTGCACAAAAAAATTTCCCGGCGTCTTTTTTGCATGTTTGCCCCTTAGCGTGCACACAGGGCAAGGGAATGGGGTGAATGCAGTGCCACAGATGGATATTCTTCAAGCACATCACAAGCTGCAGCCACGTCCCGCCCAAACCCAGCTTGCCCCAACACAGATATTGATCAGCCCTGGACTAGACACCAGGATCTGTTGATCAATGGAGTAAAAACAAGTTCCATCAGGCACTGCAGTAAATTCAAATTTATTCAATATTCAAGCATAGTGTGAAGCATAACATGTGGACTTGCTGTATTCAAAGGTAGATGCATAAGTCTGATCCATCAGTCTTGGAAGAAGCACCACAATGCAAAACAGCCATTAGGCTACCTGTTATTGCCCTGCACCCACCTCTGATATGGTAGGACATCTATCTTATGCAGAAATGTCAACTGTTGTCACTTTTGCATCAGTTGTTTGCCAGTGACTTACGCACCTACCTTTGAATACAGCAAGTCCATATGTTATGGTTCACACTATGCTTGGATATTAAATAAATATACATTTACTTTTTTTTTTACTCCATTGATCAATGTTATGCATCTATTGTTAAGCTAATCATGAGCATGTAGTAATTCCTGTTGAGGTGGTCTTTGGTGACCTGAACATCTCATCTTTACATCCACATTTCCGCTCTGCCAATAGAGAGACAGTAATCCTTATAGTGCCGGCTGACCGCATACTCCTTGATTTGACACCAGGATCTGTGCAGGGCTGATTGATATTTATCAATATGTCTGAATGAGGAACAACCAAGAAAACCTTTCCAATCCATCTGCAAAATTCACTCCTGATCAACAAATAATCTGACCATTTCATGGGACTGTTTGTTGATCAGCAGCGAATACTGCATGGTGTGCACCAACCACAAGCTTCTCTGACACAACACTATTTACATAAGAAGGTGGCTGGAGGAAATCAGGTGCAGACAGCCAGCTACCACTGCTCCCTGGAAGAAAGTTGACAAACCGTAAGTCCTCAAACAGACCCAGTACTTCATGTGAGCAAATATCTTAAAACATGAAATCGTCATATCAGCATGTTGGTTCCCAGCACTCACCTCTTTGTGTTGACACCTATTACACCTGTAAAGTTTTGCAAATGATGGTATGTATGGGGCTGGACTCCTGCTTTGTATTGTATGAATTAGTCTTCTTTTACTTCGAGCACAGCATAAAAGGATTGCACAGCAAGGGTTAGAGCATTTGATATGATTGCTTAATCATTTTTGCTGATACCAGCTGGAGTGCTATAGAGAATTTTCATTTTTTGCACAATGCCCAGTTCACACCATCAATACCGAAAAAAAACCCCAAAACATTCTTGCTCAACTATTTAGTTCTGCCCCTTGGAGGGGGAAGTACCTAAAACCATCATCAACAATCATTTTGGGTGACCTAAAAAGAAAGTGTGAAGGATCTTTAGAGACAAAATAAAGGTTAACATATAAAATCCTGCTTCAGAGGAAACAAACAAAACCATTTTAATTAAAAAAGACAGAGTTCAGGCCAGCTTTAAACAAGCCTTCTTTCACCTCTTTTTTTGAAAACGTTGTACTTAGAACATGTACTCTATGCTTACGTATAAGCAAACATAGGATTTATGGACAGCACAGGAATTCTATTTAGCAGAGCAACAACTGCAATGCAAATACCCTGGCTTTGATGATTGTAGGCCTTGGATCCAGGATTCCTTGCATCTTTCTTAGTGCTGGTACAACAAAAAGATTACAGGTAACTACTGCTGACACAGGGTTGCCTACAACAAAGAGAAACAAAAGAACCTTAAACAGGATTTAGCTCTCAGCAAAGGATCCATCATCCTATAACATGTTCTGGCATTAAACGTTAAATCCTTTTCACGTTTACAAGACAGATAAATAGATTTGACTTTGCCCTCGTCTTCGCCTTAGCAATTTAATATACTTAATGGTGAAAGATCTTGAAGTCTCCTTCAGCATCCATTGCAGCCCAACTAAACATATGCCATATTATGCAGTCACTGCTTCTGTTAGAATCGCAGGTACTTTCTCTTGCAATGTGCATAAAAGCAAATTGGCGTAAATGTATTCCTTTGTTTCTGCCAGAATGAGCACTGCTGTATGGTCGTCTTGTTCTGGGACTGGGCTTTTTCTGGCAGGCAGAGTCCTGGAATTTCTGCCAAGAGCTGGTCAGAGCGGCTTATTTCAATGAAGCAATTTGATTGGCCAACTATTAATTGATGACTGTGTATTTAAACAATGGCTTCGATAGACCAGTTGAATCTATTATTTCTGACAGGTCTGATCTGATTTCCGATCTTTTTTTTATCAATTATGTATAGAAGTGATCGGAAAATCAGATCGGACCTGTCAAAATCAATTTGACGGGTCTATCTGATGGGAAATTGCATGGTCTGTACCAGGCATTAGCAAGCTTTTAGTCTCTGCTGATAATGACAATGAGTAAACCGGCATACACATGCACAACTTGGGTCAAATTTGTGTTGCCACGATAATCAAACTCGATTTTTCGGGTGACACTACAAGACCCCAATGCTGAAGTCTGACAGCATGGAACGCGAAGGAGCAGCTTTAAACTTTCCAGCAAATTATATTTCCATTCAACAGTGAATGTAATTCATGCAAGACTATACACATCCTGACGTATATCAAAATCCCAGATGTCTGCTCACTGACCAAGTGCAGACACTTGGAATTACAACTGCTACTACAACTTTTACTCCTCACTTAAAAATGTTAATAGTTAGCGTTTACTTACACACATTATCTAACAAAACTTATAACTATACAAATTTCTACGTATAGTAATTTGTATTTCTGCTGAACAGAACTGCTAATTTTCCCTCTAGACAGCCTGGACACATAGGTCACAGAGAACAAAATTAAAGTGGACCTTCAGTGTAAATTAAAGCAGGATTGTCACCATAAAAATCTAATTTCAATAGCAACTGGTCTGAGTGTATTAAGTGATAAAGATGCTAATCCTGCATTCAAAACTTTTTCTGCTGTTATGATTTGGCGTTATCACATACTTAACCGCTTGCCGCCCGCGTCACGCCAGTAGGCGTGGCCGTGGCGGCAGCCCCAGGATCAGCTAACGCCAATTGGCGTAAAGTCCTGGGGCAGCTGTTTACGGGAGATCGCGCGCACGATGCGCGCGCATCTCCCGCTTGGTGGGCGGAGCCGAGCTCCGCCTTCAGTCTCCGAGCGGCGATTGCCGCTCGGGAGACTGTTACACGGCGAAACCGCCGTGTATTTACATGTGCAGCGCTGCGATCAGCAGCAGCGCTGCACTGGGGACAGCCGTGTGACACGGCTGTCCCCATGGGGGACAAGAGAGCGATCGGCTCTCATAGGCAGAAGCCTATGACAGCCGATCGCCGTGATTGGCCGGCTGGGGGGAGGGAGGGGATTTAGAAAAAATAAATAAAAGAAAATGTCCAAAAATATTTAAAAAAAAAAAAAACTAATATTTATTTAAAAAAAAATAAACACAGGGGGGGCGATCAGACCTCACCAACAGAGAGCTCTGTTGGTGGGGAGAAAAGGGGGGGGGGGAGATCACTTGTGTGCAGAGGTATACGGCCCTGCAGCTTGGCCTTAAAGCTGCAGTGGCCAATTAATGTAAAATTAGGCTGGTCACTAGGGGGGTTTACCACCATGGTCCTCAAGAGGTTAAGGAGCACTGGCCCTTTAATAGTCAGTGCCAAGCAGTTGCATGCTGGGGGTTCTTTTTATCTATAATATATTCCTCCTCTTCCATTTAGTTTCCTGCCTACCTGACTAGCTGAAACATGATCCTCTGCTCACTTACTGTATGTTTACAAGCAAGGCTGAGGTGACTCAGCAATTGGAGGAGAAAAGAAAAAAAGAAGTAAAGAGCAAAAATGACATCAGGATTTCGCCTAAACTGTGGGCAAAAGACATTGGTACCACCGGGAACAGAATTCTCTTCATTTACTATATAACATTTATTGAAATCAAAACGTGGACAGTACAATACATGTGTTATGTAAGTAGATCAAGTATTTATTAACTACTTCTACCACATTTTATTGTGATGGAAGACAATCAGTTCTGACTATTTTCCATCACCGAATAAATGAGAAATTCTCAACATAGCAAGTGAGCCATGGAATCTTCTTTTCCCCTCTTTTATGGGGTGTGTGTGTGTGTGTGTGGGGGGGGGGGGGGGGTAAGAAAGCACTCCCTGCCTTCATCCACCACTGGCTGCATCTTATCTTTGGCCTGTGACATGTTGTTATGTGATACTGATTATAAGCCAGCGGTGGATGAAGACGGATGATGAGATCCGTTCAGCACAGAGCAGACAGTTCAGAGTCCGCTCTGCTTACCATCACGTCCGTGGGCAGATGCATTGCACCATAGGTACAGTGGTTTGCAAAAGTATTCGGTCCGCTTGAAGTTTTCTACATTTTGTCATATTACTGCCACAAACGTATCAATTTTATTGGAATTCCACGTGAAAGACCAATACAAAGTGGTGTACAGGGGAGAAGTGGAACGAAAATCATACATGATTCCAAACATTTTTTTACAAATAAATAACTGCAGAGTGGGGTGTGCGTAATTATTCAGCCCCTTTGGTCTGAGTGCAGTCAGTTGCTCATAGACATTGCCTGATGAGTGCTAATGACTAAATAGAGTGCACGGGGCTAGTCTACTTTAGGGGACCCACCGCAAATCCCCATAGACAATTTCAGCTGGGCTGCAAAAGGAACAAATGTCTTCCGTTTGCTTGTTTAAACCTCCACAAGCCTTATATCCTCTGTGAGCTAAGCATGTCCTCTAACGAATTTTGCGGGTTTCGGTCAAAAAAAAGTTGTAACTGACTGATCAGGAGCCGCCGAACGGCCGCAATTTCGGGTCCGTCAGCCATCTTGGTTCTGCTCTGCAGGTCATTTCTTCCTCCTCATTGGAGGGATTGTTCGGTGGGGGCGTGCCAGCTTTTGTCAGCAGCTAACAAACCCTCCAATGAGGAGGAAGAAAGGACCTGCACAGCAGAATGAAGATGGCCGACGGAACCGAGATTAAGGCCGTTCGGCGGCTCCTACACAGCCAATTTCAACTTTTTTTTTGACCGAAAACCTCACAATTCGTTAGAGGATATGTTTACCTATCCATGGGTATAAGGCTTGTGGGGGTTTAAACAAGGTGAAAGCGGACATTTGTTCCGTTTCTGCAGCCCAGCTGAAAGTGTCTATGGGGATTTGGGGTTGGTTCCCCAAAGTAGACTAGCTTCGAGTGCACCTGTGTGTAATCTAATGTCAGTACAAATGCAGCTGCTCTGGGACGGCCTCAAATGTTGTCTAAGAGAATATTGGGAGCAACAACACCATGAAGTCCAAAGAACACACCAGACAGGTCGGGATAAAGTTACTGAGAAATGTAAAGCAGGCTTAGGCTACAAAAAGATTTCCAAAGCTTTGAACATCTCACAGAGCACTGTTCAAGTGATCATTCAGAAATGGAAGGCGTATGGCACAACTGTAAACCTACCAGGACATGGCCGGCCACCTAAACTCGCAGGCCGAACAAGGAGAGCGCTGATGAGAAATGCAATCAAGAGGCCCATGGTGACTCTGGATGAGCTGCAGAGATCTACAGATCAGGTGGGGGAATCTGTCCATAGGACAATTATTAGTCGTGCACTGTACAAAGTTGGCCTTTATGGAAGAGTGGCAAGAAGAAAGCCATTGTTAACAGAAAAGCATAAGAAGTCCCGTTTGCCACAAGCCATGTGGGGGACACAGCAAACATGTGGAAGAAGGTGCTCTGGTCAGATGAGACCAAAATGGAACTTTTGGCCAAAAATGCAAAACGCTATGTGTGGCGGAAAACTGACACTGCACATCACTCTGAACACACCATCCCCACTGTCAAATATGGTGGTGGCAGCATCATGCTCTGGGGTGCTTCTGTTCAGCAGGGACAGGAAAGCTGGTTAGAGTTGATGGGAAGATGGATGGAGCCAAATACAGGGCAATCTTGGATGAAAACTTCGTGGTGTCTGCAAAAGACTTGAGACTGGGGCGGAGGTTCACCTTCCAGCAGGACAACGACTCTAAACATAAAGCCAGGGCAACAATGGAATGATTTAAAACTAAACATATCCATGTGTTAGAATGGCCCAGTCAAAGTCCAGATCTAAATCCAATTGAGAATCTGTGGCAAAATCTAAAAACTGCTGTTCACAAACGCTGTCCATCTAATCTGACTGAGCTGGAGCTGTTTTGCAAAGAAGAATAGGCAAGGATTTCAGTCTCTAGATGTGCAAATCTGGTAGAGCCATACCATAAAAGACTGGCAGCTGTAATTGCAGCAAAAGGTGGTTCTACAAAGTATTTATTCAGGGGGCTGAATAATTACGCACACCCTACTTTGCAGTTATTTTGTTTTAATGTTTGGAATCATGTATGATTTTCGTTCCACTTCTCACGTGTACACCACTTTGTATTGGTCTTTCAAATGGAATTCCAACAAAATTGATTCATGTTTGTGGCAGTAATATGACAGAATGTTGAAAACTTCAAGGGGGCCGAATACTTTTGCAAACCACTGTAGCTATAGGCAACCCATCCGCTCGTCCACGAGTATGCAGCAAGTGTACTCTTTGCTGCGGAACACTTTTTTCAACAAGTGGAAGCAGATAGGATCCCCTTCCTGCGCTAAGTGGAGCTTGAAAAAGGGTATCCAATGGGTACCCCTACCTTCTTAGTCTCTAGGGAATCATGCATCAACGGGTTTTCATTTACTATATTAGGCTTACCTGGAAGTGCAAATATAATTTTTCTAACGCCATCAATATCCAAAGTGGCAAATGTGGTCGGCAGGCTGCAAGACAAAAATTGTTTTGGTTAGTTTAACCATACTCATGTATTGCTGATAATATTCTAAACTAGTCACTACATATGCAGCAGATGAAACACACACTGACAAAAAGATGGTATTTTAAGATTACTACTGTAGATAAGATTTCTTTAGCTGCCCTTTACAAATCTCATATAAATCTTTGTGTATGTATCCTTTGTGTGTCCCTCATGTATGGAGATGGAACCTATCATAAGTCTTAAGCCCCATCTACACCATGCAATTTTTTGTCCGATTCGATTTGATTCATTGATTCAATTCAATCCGACATGTCCAATCGGGATTTGATTCAATTCATTAAATTTGCCATTGCAAAACAATGGCAAATTGAATGGAATCGAATCCTGATCGGACACGTTGGATTGAATCAAATCGAATCGCACAAAAAATTGTATAGTGTCTGGGTTTATACTGCATCAGGTGCTGTCAGCTATAACACAATGGACAACTGATAAGGAGGTTTCCCTATGGGGCAGTATGCATCTATGTTATAGCGCATAGATGTAAACTGACCCATAGAAAAACATGGAAAATTCATTGTCATCAGTTGCCTGTTGCATTATAGCAGGCAGCAACTGATTCAGTCAGTGTTAACTCAGTTTAAAGGAACACTATTGCAAAAATTGTAAACGTTATAAACGTACATTTCTCAGAGAGTAACATTCAACATAAATTACTTTTCTGTTTCTGTTGCTAACAGTAAGCAGTAAAAATCTGAAAGATCTGACAGGTTTTGGACTAGTCCATTTCCTGATGGGGGTTCTCGGTATTTAATTTATTCTTTGGAAACCCACTCTATGGAAAAAGTATTGTTACAAGCATGTCCGCCAGCCTCCCTACTCACATCCACGCTATTTTGGTAGTTGGATTGAGCAACTGACATTCAGTAAGTGCTTTTGTAAATAAAGAGAATCGTGAGAATGCCCCATGAGGAGATGGACTGACTCAGAACTGGTCAGTTCTGTCTGATTTTTATTGCTTACTCTAAATGACAGCAACATAGGGAAAAAAGTTAATTATTATGCATTTTACTCTTGTAGAAATGTACTTCTTATAAATAGGTTTTTTAAATTATTTTACAATTTTTCGCAATAATGGTCCTTAAACTGGAAAGTATGATTGGATTTTCTGCGCTCAGCTTAGACTTTGCTCACAGCTGTAAGGAGTACAAAATGGTGACCTACTCATAGATTTAGTCAGTTCATTTTTTTTTCCCATTCCAAACACTTGTCATAGAAAGTAGAAGAATTAACCTCTTCCTCCTAGGTCTCCCAATGGTTAATTATGACTCCAGCAGCAGGGACATATCCAAAACCACCTTATGCAAGATTTCCAATAGAACACCAGACACAATAAACCACAGGATTATTAATGTTATAACACCATACATTTTATTACCACCACACAGTCATGGATATTCTCAAAGGATATTACAACTACACCACTAAAAGCATTTCCAAGGAGATAGCTACTTTACCACCAGGAATATTATCAAGAACAATAATTGGTATGACACTGTCACAGATCAGTAAAAGAAGCTGCGACTACTTCTTTCAAAACCAAAATCTTCCTTTGGCTATGGCACCTAAATCTAAGGGATTTGATTTGGCTAGAGTTGGGATTTTAACTGCTCAAAAAAATTAACTGAAAAACCTTACCCTGGCTTCATGAACACTCGGCCAAAATGGATTTGTGCATGAAGATCAATATCCAGCACCTGCTTAAGGTAATCCTGTTATAAAAAAAAATATTAGATGTATCAGATGTAGAACAAAACTAGGGACCTACAGTATCCTCATCCACGTTAAGACCTAACAAATCATGATTAAAGTCTAGGTCCGATGGTCCGAGGTCTGATTTACACGAAGTCACAAAAGCTGAGGAAAAGGTGGTTGTAAACCCTGTAATAAGATGCATGACTAAATGCAAATTATATTAATAAAAAGTACATACATTTCCATATTGTTATTCCCTTCGGGAATTAAGCTAATATATTGTTGCTTAGAATGTAAGGAAAATATAATTTTACCAGAAGTGCATGCCACTGGATGACCTAACACTGCATGTGCTTCTGGTGGCTCTCTGACCATAGTGAAGGTTGCCAAACATGATAAAACCAAATCTGTCAATTTCTATGGACATTTCATTTCATTTGAAATAAAAAATCTATAGAAAAACTGTTTTTTTGTTTTCTATTTTTTTAAATGATTAAACTTCTGACCAATTTGAAAATGATATTTGTGTGATAGGATGTTTGCATATATTGAATCAGTTGTATTGATTCCTAATTTAATTTTGTGAGCATTCTATGTTGTGCTTAAATAATTCCTACAAAATATATACAGCTTTTTTTTTTAATGTTTTATATGCTATACTGTACTAATTTTTATTTTTTACAGTAAAGACAAATAAATGCTAAGACAACTATTTGTTCTCTCCTAGCCCTCATTTAAACACTTGTACATAAAGGAATGAGGTGTTCATAGACTTCTTCCATTTACTCTTTAGCCATGTACACATTTTTATTACTATTACTATTACATTTTGATTAACTGAAATTGAACACGTTATATCCGTTTGAAAATTCCTGAAATACAATCAATCTAGAAAATTGATACAAACGAAAAAGACTGAAAAATATAATAAATAAAAAAGGGAAAAATATCATGATTGGTAACAGAACTGCTAGCCTCAAACAAAAGCTTGCTTTCATCTCTTAACATGCACTAGCACACTGAGAAATTGCTTCAGAAAGTCTGACTTTTAAGTATGCCACATGTCATCATCCAGCAAATGTAAAATTGCAAAAATCTGTTGCAAGAATCAAAGGACATTCTTTAATCTTACTCATAGCAATTAAATGTCATTCAAAATCAATACCTAACTATGTAACCTCTGTTGTACTGCCATCTAAATATGAAGGAAGAGGAAAACTTTTCAAATTGTTTTTTGTTATATTTGGCCTTCAATAACCTTTTAAGTACATTTTTAAGGTAATGATAGCATTTACAATATTTATACACATTTTGGAATTACTGAAGATGTTCAGTAGAGATTAGAAATTTGTGACATTTGCTTTCTCCTCACCAGAGATCAGCTAGATAAAACTTTAGCTCCCATTCTCTGCATAAGAAACTTGTGTGCATAAAATATCGAGAGTGTATAGAAAGGGTACAGGCAGTGCTTTTCAAAGTGGATCCGAATCAAACTGCTCATATGTGAACACTTTCATAGGGAATCATCACACAAGCGCTTTTAGGGCAAATTCTTAAAAAAATACGCAAATGCTCATAGTGTGAACAAGCCCTTACTGAATTGCAGTTGCTTAGTCCAACTGCCAAAATAATGTGCAAGTTTGTAAGGAAGCTGGCTGACATCTTTCTATCCATTCCAGTAAGAGTTTTTGTAAAGAATAAAGGTAGTACTGAGAATCTCCCAAGAAGAGATGGACTACTCCAAAATCTGTCAGCTTTTTACTACCTACTGGGAGTCACAGAAACATATGAGTAATTTATAGTTCATTCTACTCTGGGAGAAATTTATATTTTATATGTATTTTAAATTATGTATATATTTTTTTGCGATCGTGGTCCTTGTAAAAGAAAATATTTTTATAATTCTGTCTGAGTGGTCCAACAGACATTCCAAACCAGCATGCACTACCTCACTACTTGGAATGCTACTGTAGCTATTGGAACCCCCACAATTAACCTACAGCATCCACAGAAATGCTGGTAAACACTAGCCTGTTATGACAACGGCGCCAGTCTCCCTCTCAGATGGTACTTTTGTAACTTACGGCAAAATTTGCCAAATGCACAATGCATGATGACCATGGGCTACTGTAAATATTAATGTAATTCTAAAGCACTCAGGTGGGAATAATGCTTACCTTCTCTCCCATTGATACACCACCTGATGTGATGATAACATCAGCACGGCTGATACCTTCATTTAAGGCATTTAATAAGTCATCAGGGCTGTAAAAAGATAGAATGACAGAATAATAAGGGTTTTGCTATTAAACTGTAAAAAATGACACACAAAAATGTTGTGTTCAGCAAAACATCCTAATTCATAAAACTGCCAAAAATTGGTTTAACAATGAAAAGTGAGTATTGGTCAATACAAAAGGGGCTAAACTCCTCTGCCTAGAGTTGTTACGCACGAACCAACATTCACGCCTGATTAATGAAGAATCCAATCAATAAGATCAGACTGGCTGTTAATCAGAAGTGAATTCTGTAAAAAAATATTGTGAAATAACCTACTGTTTCATCAGTTGCTGCAAAATCTGAAGTAAATGATTTATCCTAAATGGGTCCTGCACATGTCAAACAATGTGCATGTGCATAGGACACATCAGTCTGTACAGGAACGTGCAGAACAAATGTTCAACACGAAATGCCACTCTTTCAAGCAAAAATGAGAACTTTTCAAAAAGTTTATTTCTCATACTCATTCACTTCAATGCATTTTTGCAAAACTTTTTGCAAGCCCATATTTTTTTCACAAATATTCTCATCTGTGTAGGAATATCGTTTTTCATGCCTATTGACTTAAATTAAGTTGATGAAGATGTATTTTTGCATGCCCATATACAGTATATTTATGCGTGTATTATCTGCATGAATATGCATTTTCTCATACCCATATGTTTTTGCAAATACTGTATATACTCGAGCATAAGCCTAATTTCTGGGTAAAAAAAGTGGCTCAAAAGTGTGGGTCTTGGCTTATACTCGAGTCACTACTATTTGAGTAACCTCCCACAGTGCCCCCACTATATGCACAGTGGTGCATCATCTGAGGGAGACCACATACGTGACATTTCCATGGGAGGTCCCAGCTAACCTCATCTTGAGTTGTAGCTTTGAAAGGCATACAGAGACAGTGTCTACTGATTGGTGCGAAGCCTTGAAATCCTATTTCAAGTATCAGATACATGACTATGTGGCTCTGCATTCCTTGCTTTATCTTTATGCCAGCTCAAACTTTGCAACAGGTGTTCTTTGCATGTCCATCTCCATTGTAGGCCTGTGTTCTGGCTTATTAATGCAATCTGCAGAATTTATGCTGCTTTTCTAATATATGGTAGTGTCTGGCCATGGCTGTAAGTGGTGGTGTTGTTGTGGCTTTTGCCACCCCCGGCTTATACTCGGGTCAAACATGTTTTCCAGATTTATTAGGTAAAGGTTAGGGGTAGGCTTATACTCGGGTCGGCTTAAACTCGAGTATATACTGGTATTTACTTCTGTGAAAACTAATTGTACTCACCAGCTTGCGCTACTTGAGTAAAGATGCAGAGAAAGCCCCCCCCCAGCCTGATGAACTAAACTTCCCTGGTGCTTAAAACATCTTTTTTCAGCTTTGCTTACTTCATTTTATCTCATGATTATATTAAATATTCACAGGAAAAGAATTAGGCAACTGCATTATGCACATGCAAAAATATAAATAAATAATAATAATAAAAAAAAAATCCCATACAGATGATTAACTTCAGTATTTCCCAGCAATCCACAACAGATTTTTCATCTGCCTCTGATGCATGACTTAAAGGATACCAGAGCTGAAACAGTAGTTAAAAACAGGGAGAGCAGGCATGTATTGGCACATCTGATGATGTAATTGTGCCATTGTGCGCATGCGCAGAGTGCTACTGGCCATGGACACCTGTGCACTACTGCCCAACCCGGGCAACCAAGACCGAGATGCAGCGGCGATTTAGGTGAGAAAGGAGGGGGACGGAGAGGCATGGGAGGAGTGGTGGGCATGAGGACTGCATCCAATACATGCCTGCTCCCCCTGTTTTTAATAACCGTTTCAGCTCTGTTATCCTTTAAGAATGACAGTTATATCGAGAAAGTCGATGACTCATCTGAAACAATAAACGATTTTTACAATACCATTTAAAAAAATAGCGTGGGGTATTCCTTCCTAAATACTACCAGCTTCTATTCCCCAGGAGAAAACCCGCCCCCCACAGGAATGAAGTGCCCTCCACTCCATCTCCGCACAACGTACTACTCCAGCAACAATGGGGCCCCAAGGCAAAATAAACCTGGGGCCCCCCCCCCCAACAGATACCTCGGAACAAAAATCGGCATTAAGGGACCTTTTTGCAGCTGGTATAGTCAGGGCGTGAAGCCCCAATCGGTCGGAGCTCCACATTCTGGCTACCCCAGCCTGCATGGGGGACAAGGGGTTAAAAAGTTTCAGGAGTGGGGACCCCACATAATTTATTTATTGCTCTTTCTTTTGATGCATGTAAAATTACACTACAGTTAGGTTTGCTACTAAAAGTGACATTTACCGCATTTAAAAGTATACTTTTTTCCTTCAAAACTTTAAAATCGATTTTCTCAAAAACTATGAGGTCTTTTTGAAAAATTGTTTTTTCCTCTTATTTCCAATGATCTCCTTAAAGGACTTACAAGGCCAAAATGGCTAAAAAAGCCAAGTACCTGCAAGATGTTTAAATTCACGGAGGACGCCGTCCGCGCTCTCCGTGCAGTTCCGCCGGGTCCCCTTCCTGAAATCGCCCCCCGTGCCGGTCGCGACCCCACAGGCCGGGTCGGGCTCTCATGCCGCTCCCAATATGGCCGCCGGTGCTGGCCGCGGCTGCGCAGTCGACATTGCCGCGAGTGCGGCTGCGCAGCTCTAGGGCCAACCGAACCACGCACTGTAGCATTTTAGATGTACATGGTTTTGGAGTTCATCCTACATTTATAGAAGTATGGAACAGCTCCCAGACAAGAAGAAACACATTTCCTCTTCAAAAAAGCACAGACATTTGCAAAACATGTCGTTTCATAATTTTTTTTTCAATGCACATTAAGGTTCTTGAGTAAGTTTTTCTCAAGATTATCTGTAATGAAGGGAATCAATACATTTTTTATAGTACTATTGATAAGTGAAAAAAAAAAGATATAAATAAAAAGCTAAACTCAAATGTCTGTGGTTGAGAAGGAAAAGGCTATTCTTTTCAAGAAAACATGATCTTGTAGAGATCTTTAAGACCCAAATGAGGTCCACAACGCCGCCAGATTTTCAAATTGTAGCTATAATGTGGTAAATAAAAACAGGATGCTGCCAATTTATGATGGCACAATGATTAACATCCAATTGTTAGTTTCTACTATATAAACAAAATCATTTGTGAAACAAAGCCATGTTTTTGAAAATGACTATTTCCTTTTGGAAACATTTGTGCATAGCTATGTGGTCTGGTAAACAAACTCTTGAGCATCACAAAGGCATACAAATGGATTTTAATGGTTGGAGTATTTGAAAAACAACAACAGCCTCTGCACACCAACTGAATGGTTGTAGCCTTCCTTAACCTGTAAGGGCCTGAGCCCACTGACGCAGTTGTATCTGCTTCTGTCCGCTTTTCAGCATCTCTAACGTTGAAGTGTAACTGAAAAGCATATACAACTGCGTCAGTGGGCTCAGGCCTTAAGAGAGTTTGTACCTGTAAGTGGAAAAAAAATTCAGTAGAGGGAAGCCTCTAGATAATCCAGAGTCTTTCTCCATTCCCCTTGCACTCACCAATCAAGTCCCGGGACCCTCCAAACATATTTGACAAAGGCTTGACAAATATGTTTGCGCAGCCACACTACCATCTCTGTATGAGCATGACCGCATTTGCGCAGGCGCACGGATGGCCCACACCTGCGCAGTAGCATGGAACTGGTTATGCACGATCGGTTCTGTGCTACTGCACAGACCATAAAGAAGAAGAGTGTTCTGGCGTGAATTGGTGGACTGCTGGAGGATAACAGAAGCCTATGGATCATCCTCTATGGAGGGTAAGTACCTAACTTAAGCATTTCTTTCTCAAAGGTTCACTTTAAAATAGGTATTGTGGACTGGCACAGAGATCTTAAAGGAAACCGAGCACCATCATTTTTTTAATATAATGAACCTCTCCATAAGGGAGGTTTGTAATAAAGTGTGCTGTGGGGGAGGCAGGGGTTGGGGTGAGCCTCACTAGTTACCTACAGGGCCACCTTCTATTTAACCACTTGCCGACCGCCCCCAGCCGATGGGCGTCGGCAAAGACTGGGCCCAAACGACCGCAATACGCCCATCGGCGGGGGCGGCTGCGGGAGTGGCTATGCGGCGATCGCGTCATTCGTGACGCGATCAGCCGCTGGGGACTGGCTCCGCCCACCGCTCGTAGTAACCCGCCGGCGGGTTACTAGCACCCGGATCGCTGCATTTACATTGTATAATAGGCTTTGTAATGTATACAAAGCCTATTATACTGGCTGCCTCCTGCCCTGGTGGTCCCAGTGTCCGAGGGACCACCAGGGCAGGCTGCAGCCACCCTAGTCTGCACCCAAGCACACTGATTTCCCCCCCCCCTGCCCCCTGATCGCCCACAGCACACCTCAGACCCCCCCCTGCCCACCCCCCAGACCACTGTTTGCACCCAGTCACCCCCCTAATCACCCATCAATCACTCCCTGTCACTATCTGTCAACGCTATTTTTTTTTTATCCCCCCCCCCCTGCCCACTGCCCCCTCCTGATCACCCCCCACCCCTCAGATTCTCCCCAGACCCCCCCCCCCCCCGTGTACTGTATGCATCTATCCCCCCTGATCACCCGTCAATCACCCGTCAATCACCCCCTGTCACTGCTACCCATCAATCAGCCCCTAACCTGCCCCTTGCGGGGCAATCTGATCACCCACCCACACCAATAGATCGCCCGTAGATCCGACATCAGATCACCTCCCAAATCCATTGTTTACATCTATTCGCTCCTCTAAACACCCACTAATTACCCATCAATCACCTATCAATCACCCCCTATCACCACCTGTCACTGTTACCCATCAGATTAGACCCTAATCTACCCCTTGCGGGCACCCAATCACCCGCCCACACGCTCAGATTGCCCTCAGACCCCCCTTTATCAATTCGCCAGTGCAATATTTACATCTGTTATTCCCTGTAATAACCCACTGATCACCTGTCAATCACCTATCAATCACCCCCTGTCACTGCCACCCATCAATCACCCCCTGTCACTGCCACCCATCAATCACCCCCTGTCACTGCCACCCATCAATCAGCCCCTAACCTGCCCCTTGCGGGCAATCTGATCACCCACCCACACCAATAGATCGCCCGCAGATCCGACATCAGATCACCTCCCAAGTGCAGTGTTTACATCTCTTCTCTCCTCTAAACACCCACTAATTACCAATCAATCACCCCCTATCACCACCTGTCACTGTTACCCATCAGATTAGACCCTAATCTGCCCCTTGCGGGCACCCAATCACCCGCCCACACACTCAGATTGCCCTCAGGCCCCCCCTTATCAATTCGCCAGTGCAATATTTACATCTGTTATTCCCTGTAATAACCCACTGATCACCTGTCAATCACCTATCAATCACCCCCTGTCACTGCCACCCATCAATCACCCCCTGTCACTGCCACCCATCAATCAGCCCCTAACTTGCCCTTTGCGGGCAATCTGATCACCCACCCACACCAATAGATCGCCCGCAGATCCGACATCAGATCACCTCCCAAGTGCAGTGTTTACATCTCTTCTCTCCTCTAAACACCCACTAATTACCCATCAATCACCCCCTATCACCACCTGTCACGGTTACCCATCAGATTAGACCCTAATCTGCCCCTTGCGGGCACCCAATCACCCGCCCACACCTCAGAACGTCCTCAGACCCCAGCCCTGATCACCTCGCTAGTGCATTGCTTGCATCTATTTCCCCCCCTCTAATCACACCTTGAGACACCCATCAATCACCTCCTGTCACCCCCTAGCACACCTACCCATCAGATCAGGCCCTAATTTGCCCCGTGTGGGCTCCTGATCACTCGGCCAAACCCTCAGGTCCCCCTCAGACCCCCTTCCGATCACCTCCCCAGTGCATTGATTGCATCTATTTTCCCCTCTAACCGCCCCCTGAGACACCCATCAATCACCTCCTGTCACCCCCCTAGCACTCCTATCCATCAGATCAGGCCCAAAACATCCTGTCATCTAAGAGGCCACCCTGCTTATGACCGGTTCCACAAAATTTGCCCCCTCATAGACCACCTGTCATCAAAATTTGCAGATGCTTATACCCCTGATCAGTCATTTTGAGAAATTTGGTTTCCAGACTACTCACAGTTTTGGGCCCGTAAAATGCCAGGGCGGTATAGGAACCCCACAAGTGACCCCATTTTAGAAAGAAGACACCCCAAGGTATTCTGTTAGGTGTATGATGAGTTCATAGAAGATTTTATTTTTTGTCAAAAGTTAGCGGAAATTAGATTTTTATTGTTTTTTTCACAAAGTGTCATTTTTCACTAACTTGTGACAAAAAATAAAATCTTCTATGAACCCACCATACCCCTAACGGAATACCTTGGGGTGTCTTCTTTCTAAAATGGGGTCACTTGTGGGGTTCCTATACTGCCCTGGCATTTTAGGGGCCCTAAACCGTGAGGAGTAGTCTAGAAAACAAATGCCTCAAAATGACCTGTGAATAGGACGTTGGGCCCCTTAGCGCACCTAGGCTGCAAAAAAGTGTCACACATGTGGTATCGCCATACTCAGGAGAAGTAGTATAATGTGTTTTGTGGTGTATTTTTACACATACCCATGCTGGGTGGGAGAAATTTCTCTGTAAATGGACAATTGTGTGTAAAAAAAAATCAAAAATGTGTCATTTACAGAGATATTTCTCCCACCCAGCATGGTTATATGTAAAAATACACCACAAAACACATTATACTACTTCTTCTGAGTACGGCGATACCACATGTGTGACACTTTTTTGCAGCCTAACTGTGCTAAGGGGCCCAAAGTCCAATGAGTACCTTTAGGATTTCACAGGTCATTTTGAGACATTTGGGTTCAAGACTACTCCTCACGGTTTAGGGCCCCTAAAATGCCAGGGCAGTATAGGAACCCCACAAGTGACCCCATTTTAGAAAGAAGACACCCCAAGGTATTCTGTTAGGTGTATGATGAGTTCATAGAAGATTTTATTTTTTGTCACAAGTTAGCGGAATTTGATATGTATTGTTTTTTTTTTCACAAAGTGTCATTTTCCGCTAACTTGTGACAAAAAAAAATCTTCTATGAACTCACCATACTCCTAACAGAATACCTTGGGGTGTCTTCTTTCTAAAATGGGGTCACTTGTGGGGTTCCTATACTGCCCTGGCATTTTAGGGGCCCTAAACCGTGAGCAGTAGTCTAGAATTCAAATGCCTCAAAATGACCTGTGAATAGGACGTTAGGCCCCTTAGCGCACCTAGGTTGCAAAAAAGTGTCACACACGTACTCAGAAGAAGTAGTATATTGTGTTTTGGGGTGTATTTTTACACATACCCATGCTGGGTGGGAGAAATATCTCTGTAAAAGGACAATTGTGTGTAAAAAAAAAATCAAACAATTGTCATTTACAGAGATATTTCTCCCACCCAGCATGGGTATGTGTAAAAATACACCCCAAAACACATTATACTACTTCTCCTGAGTACGGCGGTACCACATGTGTGGCACTTTTTTGCACCCTAAGTGCGCTAAGAGGCCCAAAGTCCAATGAGTACCTTTAGGATTTC
This sequence comes from Hyperolius riggenbachi, assembly GCF_040937935.1. NCBI lineage: Eukaryota > Metazoa > Chordata > Amphibia > Anura > Hyperoliidae > Hyperolius > Hyperolius riggenbachi. Next base: position 109,280,343 of record NC_090654.1, on the reverse strand, counting down.
ACAGGTCATTTTGCGACATTTGGTTTCAAGACTACTCCTCACGGTTTAGGGCCCCTAAAATGCCAGGGCAGTATAGGAACCCCACAAATGACCCCATTTTAGAAAGAAGACACCCCAAGGTATTCCGTTAGGAGTATGGTGAGTTCATAGAAGATTTTATTTTTTGTCACAAGTTAGCGGAAAATGACACTTTGTGAAAAAAAACAATTAAAATCAATTTCCGCTAACTTGTGACAAAAAAAAAAAATCTTCTATGAACTCACCATCCTCCTAACGGAATACCTTGGGTGTCTTCTTTCTAAAATGGGGTAATTTGTGGGGTTCCTATACTGTCCTGGCATTTTAGGGGCCCTAAACCGTGAGGAGTAGTCTTGAAACCAAATGTCGCAAAATGACCTGTGAAATCCTAAAGGTACTCATTGAACTTTGGGCCCCTTAGCGCAGTTAGGGTGCAAAAAAGTGCCACACATGTGGTATCGCCGTGCTCAGGAGAAGTAGTATAATGTGTTTTGGGGTGTATTTTTCCACATACCCATGCTGAGTGGGAGAAATATCTCTATAAATAGACAATTGTGTGTAAAAAAAATAAAACAATTGTCATTTACGGAGATATTTCTCCCACCCAGCATGGGTATGTGTAAAAATACACCCCAAAACACATTATACTACTACTCCTGAGTACGGCAATACCACATGTGTGGCACTTTTTTGCAGCCTAACTGCGCTAAGGGGCCAAAAGTCCAATGAGCATCTTTAGGCTTTACAGGGGTGCTTACAATTAGGCACCCCCCAAAATGCCAGGACAGTGAACACACCCCACAAATGACCCCATTTTGGAAAGTAGACACTTCAAGGTATTCAGAGAGGAGCATAGTGAGTCCGTGGCAGATTTCATTTTTTTTTGTCTCAAGTTAGAAGAAATGGAAACTTTTTTTTTTTCGTTTTTTTTGTCAGAAAGTGTCATTTTCCGCTAACTTGTGACAAAAAATAAAATCTTCTATGAACTCACCATGCCTCTCACTGAATACTTTGGGATGTCTTCTTTCCAAAATGGGGTCATTTGGGGGGTATTTGTACTATCCTGAAATTTTAGCCCCTCATGAAACCTGACAGGTGCGCAGAAAAGTCAGAGATGCTTGAAAATGGGAAAATTCACTTTTGGCACCATAGTTTGTTAACGCTATAACTTTTACCCAATCCAATAAATATACACTGAATGTTTTTTTTTTTATCAAAGACATGTAGCAGAATAACTTTCGCGCTCAAATGTATAGGAAATTTTACTTTATTTGAAAAATGTCAGCACAGCAAGTTAAAAAAGTCATTTTTTTGCCAAAATTCATGTCTTTTTTGATGAATATAATAAAAACTAAAACTCGCAGCAGCAATCAAATAGCAGCAAAAGAAAGCTGTATTAGTGACAAGAAAAGGAGGTAAAATTCCTTTAGGTGGTAGGTTGTATGACCGAGCAATAAACCGTGAAAGCTGCAGTGGTCTGAATGGAGAAAAAGGCTCTGGTCCTTAAGGGGCGAAAAGACTGTGGTCCTCAAGTGGTTAAACCCAGATGTTTGTGCTGAAGTTTGTAGTTTGCAGCAGCATCTCTCTCACGTGTAATGCAATGAATGCCGGGAATGTAATCTTTGTGCTCGCATTCACTGACTACATCTCCTGCCATGCACTGCGATGTGTGCAAGAGAGAGGCACTACTGGGGACTACAAAATGCAGCACATGCATCTAGGTCAAGGAGAAGATCCTGTGCATCCTGTCCTTAAAAACCTTTTCTAGTGTAGGGTTAATTGCCATCAGTCTCTATTACTAGCCGCAAAGAGAACAAGTCTAAAATGAACATTCGCATTTCTGAAAATGATCAAAAATGTGCAACTCTCCCATTCAAATACAATAATTATATTTTATTTATAACAAATGCAGTTCATATTTGGAGTCCTGTGCTTATTTAGACATTTACAAAATGTGAAAAGGAGGAGGCTACTTTTCTATGCTAATTTGACTTCACAAGAAAAACACACTTATTCCTACTATAGTACTGCCCCAATGAGTTTGAAATAAATTTGTTTGAACACAATATATAATAGAAATGATCGCAAAAGAAGAGCTAAAGACACACTGTGGGCTGAATTTACTAAGGTTCTCCAGAATACAGAGAACTAATGTGGTCATGAAAATGTAACCTAACCACCATCTCCCAGGTTATGGCAAAATGTAAATGATTAGTGAAACATTGGCTGTACAGTTGTGGTCACATATACACCCATAAAGCGAGAAATTGATAAATAAAATCCAGGCTGTCCCAGATTTGTTACAAGAGTTTCCTCTGGAGGTCTCTATATGTGACTTTAATTGCACAACTCTGATTTCACCAACTTATTAAAATATGTTATAGCTTGCTACAACTAAGGGTTGTACTTTTTTCCCACTTATAACGCATAATTTTTACAATTCAAAAAAAAAATCCAGGCTGGTTTTCTCAATCCACTCACAGTACTGGATCACTTTCGTAAATCTGACAAATATACAGAGGTCTGTGCATACATTTTTTTGTTTGTACAATACAGGCAAACATAACATTTGCATTGTTTTTGCAAATTTACACAGGCTGAAAAAAAGGGTACATCGTTATTAAGTTCAACCTCACCTTGTATAAGAGAGGTTTTCGAAATTCAACATTAAGTATGAATGTGAACCCCCGACCTTATTATAATGACTACCCCTGTATGTATGTCACTTACTTATCTCCCACAATACCCAAATTAATGGTTGGATAGCCATGTTCCTGAATTGTTGCAAGAAGGGTTGAGCGATTGCTGTCACGTATTTTCCCTGGCATTAGATCATCTTCAGGATTTAAAAGCTGCAATAAAATGTTACAGAAAAACATAACATGGTAAGCTCTGTCTGCTGTGTTCACATAAAGAGGTACTGTATGTCGTAAAGCCAGTAACTGGGGGAAGGCACATCATTAAAGATTTCCAAGAAACAAACACCAGAAAGGTACGCCTTTGAACCTGAGCTTTTAGCAAGAGGGATTTTATTGGTTTACTAAAGCACCTCCAAGTATCTCTAGTGGGAATATAATAATAAGTATAACATCAAATCCCAAATGGATGAATTTAAAATCGAGTTATATCAGATCATAGTGAGGGTAATGGACTAATGGCTATGTGATTGCATGCAGAACAACCTGGGATTATTAACCTCCCTAGCGTTCTGGACGAGCTGTGCTCATCCAGAGACGCTAGAGGGCACCGCTCAGGCCCCGCTGGGCCGATTTTGATAAAAAAAAATTTCAAACATGCAGCTAGCACTTTGCTAGCTGCGTGTTTGCCCCAATCGCCGCCGCTCGCTGCCGATCCGCCGCTATCCAACGCGAAAGAGGGCCCCCCCCCCTGCAGACCCCGTGTGCAGCCTGGCCAATCGCCTCCAGGCTGCGCTTTGGGGTGGATCCGGAGTCCCAGTGACGTCACGACGTCGATGACGTCACTCCGCTCGTCGCGATGGCGACGGGGGAAGCCCTAAAGGAAATCCCGTTCAGAACGGGATTTCCTTATGGGCGTGATCGCCTGCGACGATCAGAAGGGTGGGGGGGAGAGAGGAGGAAGGGGAGGATAATTTAGCTAGCGCTAGGCTAGCTACATGATAGGGAAAAAAAATCGGGCAAAAAACCCAATTGAATTGAAACGCCCAGCAGGTTAACCGCTTCCGGAGGGCGCTAGTTGAAATCTATGCAATGTTTGGGACCTGTTATCCCTGCCAGGGTGTAGATTTCTACTTCCCCACCGCTAGTTCCAACCGTTACAAAAGTTAAAAACGCTAAAAACTCACTCCCCCTGCTGTCGGTATGACAGCAGCGATCCATGAGCTGCTCAGCAGCCGATTTCATTGGCTCATGACCGTGTGATCACTGTGAGCCAATCTTATTGGCTCATATTGATCACAGAATCGGGAGCCATTGAAATCGGCTCATGACCAGCTCATAGAGCTTTGTTATCACAGTGGTGGCACAGCGAGCAGGCTTTAGCGACAAGTAAACAGCGACAGCTGCAATTTCATCCGGTGAGATGTCAGTAAGCCCCATTTTTGGTACCAGCAGTGTCTGGTCCTTAAAGCGGAATGAAACCTAGCATTTCTACTTTGCTCTAATAGATTATTTACAGCATATTATATACAACCAGTATTTTTATTTTTACTAGAACTGCATTCAAAGGTTTAACACAGGCTTTAGAAGCTTCTTTTCCAGCAGAGCTGGCCGCTTCCGAACTTTGCATAATGTTATCTTGTGTTTAATTGTATCAAGTGAAAATGTAAACAAAGCCTTCTCTCACACTAACGGCTCCCGTGAACAAAGTCAGACAAGCATAAATGATTTTTGATGCTTTCTGATTAAGTTAGAGGATGAATTAAGCAGTTATAAATAAAATGCAAAGTCAGCTCTCAGAGTAAAATAAGTGTACTTTAGGAACGTACAATTTCTAAATGAATAGTAATACTTACTGTATGTAAAAAAGCAAATATGCTAACTGTATGGCATATAAAAAGTAGGAAAACATGTTTTTATTGAATATTATGTCAGGGTTTTATACCGCTTTAAGGGGCCAGAAACTGCTGGTACCCAAGTGGTTAAAGGAAAACTATGAACGTTAGCAAATTTCTGTGAACTTAATAAAGAGCATAGCTATTTTCATACAAGCCACTGATAAAAGATTATTTTTGTGTGTGTGATTTACCTGAAACACTTTGAGCCATAAAGCTACTGACTGCAGAACAGTCTATCTGCACCAGGGATGTCCCCCTGTGAAGGTCTGTGTAGACCATTCTACTTTTTTGTTCTCTCCATCAGGAACCCTAAGCCGTAAACTGTGGCAAAAAGATGGAAGGAACTCCATCCTACTCTTCCCAGCAACACCAAACAACCAGTGAGAATTAAGGCTGTGTTTCCATGGCTCGTACATGAAATATTACACTATTTTTTCTCTTAGCAATAAGCACTGCCAGAAACAAATTAGATCACACACATGTGCTTTAGGCCACTTGACACCTCAGGAGTGAGAGCGGTCCTCTAACAAACTTGCTGCTCAGCAGTGTGGTTGTCTCTCCAAGCTTTTGTGTGGCTTAGAATGCAGGCTGATGGGTAGAAAAAAAAATAGAATGGTCTGCGGCTACTCAGAGGTTCACTGGCTGAGATCCTCTGAGCAGGTGGACTGTTCTGCGGCCCGGCAACATCACCAGCTTTGAGGCACATCACGAAAAAATGTACTATGGCTGTATTTTTTTTTTTTTTTTGATTTAAGGACAGCTATCTAAACTCAAGTGTTCTAAAAGTACAATGTACAAGTAATGTTTAAGTATTTTCTAATAGCTGTGTAAGCATGATCCTACTTTTCATGTTAAAAATCGGAGCCAAAAGCTGTACTTTGGTTTCTGTAGATTTTAGATGTATCCATTAGCAGAGGTGATTCTTTTTTTATTTGAAATGTAACATAACAACCACTGCTGGTCTCTGTGTCTCCTGACACCAAGGCAAGATTTTCACATAGAATGTTTAATAGAAGATAAGAAATACTGTACTGCTCCCCCTGAAAGCCTCACGCGTTATTTGTGCTCAGTTATACAGCTCATTCACAGAGAAAATCAGCAGCTAGTGAGACCTGCTGTCACAAAACTAAAAAGTACGCACAGGGTTAACAGATGTAAGGAGAGCTATCCCACCTCCCCAATATTCACTGTTCTGATGCCTGTCCCCAACACCCATCAGTGAGACACTTTTAAAACATTAAAGGAAGAGATAAGCAGGAGGAGATATACAGCAGTATTTAGGGATACATGATACATAGACGAGCTATTCCAATACCAGTTTGAAAACGTTTATATTGATGGATGTCCTTTAAAGTCATTATGCTCTTAGTTATTGATGTTCACAGAGAATTGCTTATTTTGAAAGTTGTCTTTTAAAGGGACTCCGAGCAGTGCAGAAACTATGGAAAGATGGATATCATTTTAAAGCTCTCTTTCTCCTCTTTCCAATGATATATAAACCTCCGCCCTACTCCTTTTAGGCCGCGATTTCAATCGCGAAAATAGAGAAAACTAAATTTAGGTGTCGCCAGAAAGAGAGCTTTAAAATGATATCCATCTTTCCATAGTTACATTGTATTACACAGGGCGACTTTTTCTGCTGAATGGAGCTGCTGACACTGGGGAAAGTGTCGTCCTGTGTAATACAAGTAACTATGTAAAGATGGATATCATTTTAAAGCTCTCTTTCTCCTCTTTCTGGCGACACCTAAATTGTCACCCTACACTTTTTAGTTTTCTCTATTTTCGCGATTGAAATTTCAGTCGCGACAATTTCAATCGCGAAAATAGCAAAAACTAAAAGGCGTAGGGTGGCGGTTTATATATCATTGGAAAGAGGAGAAAGAGAGCTTTAAAATGATATGCATCTTTCCATAGTTTCTGCACTGCTTGGAGTCCCTTTAAGGAAAGTTCTCTCTACAGGCACCTGCATGCGATTGTATTCACACAACTACTAATTTAAGCTCTCAGAAACCCCCACTGTGTTCTTATATGGCACAAGCACAGACTGCAATGTGTGCTTCATAATAAATTAGGACTGAAAAAAACGAAACAAAAAACCTGTAGTTCAGATTTGCTGAATCACATATGATGTTCCCACTGAGATATCTCTGGAGTAGCCTTAGGAAATTGTGCTCACTATATACATGTGAATTATGGCGACACACTTGGAAAACTCTGCCACATTTTTTAACCACAAAAAAAAAATTAACTTGTTCAATAATAAGTAAAGCCTGAACATCTGCATTGCATAATTTTAAAGATACATCTTAAACTTCATATTCTACTACAACCGGCAGAAGAATGCATACACCTGTTTTCAAAGCTTATGTCCAGAGATAGTGAGACAATTCTGATCATAACTCCCCTCCGAATACAGTTTCATTGACAGGCTAACCCATAATTATCTAAGCAAGGACAACATTAAAATGTAGGTGCATGGGCTCCCTCGCCGTCCTCTCCGTTCTCTTGCAAGCCCCAGGTAAGTATAAATATACCAAATATGTTAATTTCAGGTACACGTTAAATTGTATTTAAGACACAAAACGATGAGCAATTATAGCCCCAAAGATCGCAAGAAAATATTTATGAATGTATATCAAACAAAAGATAATTATGAAAGTTTAAACTTTAACAATCTAAAGGTCGCTAAAACTATCAATCAGACCAACATCAAAATAAGAATAAACCATATAAATATGCAGATAGATTATCTACTAATTGTAATATATGAACACGGGAAGGAGCGAAAAATCTATTCTAGGAAAAAAAAGCTCTAAGGAAACGTTTAACATTTTTTTCTTTAGAGCAGGTGGTTCTTCCTTTAACCAATGCCCATCATCCTTTGAGTAAATGCAATGGTCCTCTAATCCTGGACCTCCCTATACCCATAAACTACAGTTTACATATATACAGTAGATGGAGCGAACTGTTTTACTGCGAACAGTCCATGGGCCTCTGTACTACTTCCGGGTCAGCAAGGTCCCTCAGCAGTAAGCATGCACTGGCAAGGCAGCATGCATCCTCGATCGTGCCCCTGTGGCCAGGCACACTCTGCACATGTGCATGATGTCACGGCGTGATGTTATGCTCAGCGTGTGCCCGCCTACGGGCACACGAATCGAGGATGCACGCCGCGGGGCCAGCACCTGCGTACTACTGAGGGAACTTGCTGACCCGGAAGCAGTACAGAGGCAAGTTGCCAATGAACTGTTCGCAGTAGAACAGTTCACTCCATCTTTATTTACATATAGTTTAACCCAAATGATTAATTGTAAATTTGATGCAGAGCTAATTAATATGTTTAGCATCTTTAAAGGTTGTCTGCATCTGAACTTTTCAAACTTTGTGATTTTACAAAATATCTTTCAAAGGTATCGTCCTGTACATTTTTTGGAAACTACTCATTGCATCTTAAATCTTTTATGCAGAATGTTGCCATAATACATTGTTCACTCTTTACAGTTTGTTTAACTACTTTAAGACCGGGTAACGCCCATGGGTGTGACCGCGGCGGCATCCCCAGGACTGCCTAACGCCAAATGGTGTCAAGTTCTGGGGCTGTTGCAGGAGATCGCGCGCAGGCTGCGCGTGCATCTCCTGCTTGGGGGGTGGAGCTCCGCCCCGCCTTCAGTCTCAGAGCGGCAATCGGGAGACTGTTAGATGGCGAAACCATCTTTCTACTGAGTACAGCGCTGCGATCGGCAGCAGCGCTGTACTAAGGGAAAGCCGTGTGACATGGCTGTCCCCCTATCACACAAGAGAGCGATCGGCTCTCATAGGTTGAAGCCTATGACAGCCGATGGAGTCATTGGCTGGCTGGGGGGAGGGAGGGAGCGGGTGGAGTATAATGAAACAAATAGGAAGTTTTAATAAAAATATAAACACAAATATTTACATAAATAAAAAACAAACACAGATGGGGCAATCAGACCCCACCACAGAGAGCTCTGTTGGTGGGGAGAAAAGGGGGGGGGGGATCACTTGTGTGCTGAGTTGTCTGGGCCTGCAGCTATGCCTTAAAACTGCAGTGGCCCATTTAGTTAAAATTGCCCAGGTCTTTAGACGGGTTTAGCACTGCAGTTCTCAAGTGGTTAAAGTGCTCATTTAGTCCTTGTTGCAGCCATTTTATTTTTAACAGTTTCAACAAGTTTAGAAAAAAACAAAAAAGCAAAATTATAATTACACTGACCTCATTTCCCGTTGACATAACAGCAACTACTGGGAACTTGTGCACTTCAACTTCTGTGACACCAACAGTTGCCAGTAAACCAATTTCTGAGGGTCCCATGTGCGTTCCTTTTGCTAGTACACATTCGCCTCTTTTAATATCATGGCCAATAGGTCTGAAAAACAGTACAGAAGTATTTCAGAAGTTCACAGGATATTATCACACATGGGCATTAAAACTGAAAAATATAAATATTTTCTAATAAATATGGCTGCTGTTCTATTTGTCAGTATTCACCATGTTATAATAATCAGGGATGAGCAAAATCATCTCTGGAAAATTCGCAATATTTTTGCTGGATAATGGGTTCATGAGATACTTGTAAATCAGTTCCACAAAACTGGTTAAATTGATTAGACAAAATGATCATAAATCAAAGTCAAATGATTAAAAAAATTGAGGCTGATTTTTCCAGGGCTGCCAGCACTGGATCCCGGAGGGTGAAGAGGGCGCGGGAGGCCTCATTAGGATCCAAAGGCTTCTCCCTCCCGAGGTAAGTACCCCCTGGGGGCTGTTTTTTTTTTTTACAAATTCACTGTAGATTAACAGATCGTACTAATGTCAATAAGGCATCAGTTCAAATTGTACAGTATGTACAGAAAATTCTCGTAAATTCTTGTTCTTCCCTAATGCTTGACAGATACAAATCATCATCATCATCATACATTGTAGCCATAGGATGTCTGAAAATGTTCTCATTCAATCAACAACAACAACAACAAATAACATTTGTAGAGCGCTTTCCTCCCATGGGACTCAAAGTGCATAAGCATGGCTCCGACCATCCTGGTACAGAGGAAGAATTTTATAAATCGGGAAATGCAGGCTAACAGGTGGCTTTTCAGTCTGGATTTGAATAGCTCCAGGGATGGTGCTGTCTTTACTGGGTGTGGCAGGGAGTTCCAAAGAGTAGGGGCAGCATGACAGAAGGCTCTATCTCCAGATTTTTTGAGGTGCACTCTGGGAGTGACCAAGTTTATAGAACTTGCTGATCTGATAATAATCAGATTATGGTATGCCCAAAATAAAAATAAGACTGTTTTATATAGACATTTTCTTGAGAGTGAAGAAGTGAAGGCATCCCCGGAAATGTATGTGCATGGCTATTGGCTAATGCTTCCCTCAGGTATAAGTTAGTCTGGCTTAAATTAAGAAATGCTCTCTAAATACATGTTTTTAAAATTTGTAGATGCCCAAATTAGGCCTTTGTAGAAACCTTAAAAAGATCAAAGGAAATAATGACATCATCAAAGGGTAACGGCACACCCATCCTATGTTAGTATTCTATGAACAGAACAATGCAGCCTAAACACTTCGGGTATTTCATTATAAGACAATTGCAGTGCATGTGGGTTTGATGTTGGGTTACTGGACCTCTGGCATAAAATCTGTCAAAGAGGGGAAATATGGGGTTACTGGGGGTAATGGTATGAAATAATGGTCTGTGATAACTTTTTACTAATGCCAAGTATTAAAAATATGTGTGGAAGCATACGGCAAATGATATTTTAATTCTGTCTTTATATTGCATTAGACATTATATTCTGTTTCCAGTGTGTTCTAGATCTGAGTGTCACAACTCAAGTACCCAACACTGCATGCTTTCAGAAAACCACAAACATTTACATGTGATGTAATTAGTGCCTCAGCAGAGCTCATTAAAGTGGGCCTGAATTCTTGCACAGGACAGAAGGAAAACAGAGAGAAATGCACCCTGTATGTATTTAAAGAGTTTAGCCTGTCTAATTCCCCCTCATCTGTGACTAATCACCAGTGTAATTTGATATCTGTGTCCGCTGGCTGCCTCGGTAGAGCAGCTAAATGGTTAACCCTATGTCTGCTTCCATGAAAACAGAAAGTAGACACACTGCAGATTTATTACTTGTATCAGCTGTAACAAAAACGTTTTTATCTTCTAGAGCAGAGAGCAAGTTCTGAGTTCAGGTCCGCCTTAACTGCCTCTGCAGATTTCCACAAACCAAGCACTGTTGGGGGTACTAGAGCAGTGTTCCCCAACCCTGTCCTCAAGGCCCACCAACAGTACATGTTTTGTAGAAATCCACATGGGTTTGCTGTAACACTAATTACCCCACCTGTGCAGGTTTGTGTAAAACGTGTACTGTTGGTGGGCCTTGAGGACAAGGTTGGGGAACTCTGCGCTAGAGGACTGAGTTGTGAAACTCTGTTCTAGATAACCCATATTTGCTACCCTTATAAAATATAAAAACTCCTGATATTTGAAGTCTCACCTGATATCTTGGCCTGGACGAGCTTGCACCAATATACGAACTTCCAGTTCTTCCGTTCCCTGTCAAGTATATAGATTAAATGATTGAAAGCTTTATGCAATCAAATTCATGGCTAAATAATACAAATATGTACAACCAAACATGTGAAACACCCTGGGCTAACCTGAAGTTTTCTAACTAAATATAATAAATAAAGCCATGCCTTTGGTCTAATCAAAGTACGTTGAAATCCCCAAGAATGTGCCAACATTTTAAAAAATACCCCCAATCATGTAACTATAAATGTCTGACCTAAAACATAGTTATTGTGAGAGACTACATTTGCAGCAAATGTAGGCAAAGAAAGATATCCGGCTGCACCATGGGTGGGTAAAAAACTTCCTTCAATTTATTAGCACATCAGTAGAACAAAAAGGCTGACGCGTATCGGAGCTCAAGGCTCCTTAATCATAGCCAGCATACACATATTCATCACAGGTATAAGTAGTTAAGTGCCAGCCCACAATGGGCGTGGCCTTAGCTCTTAAAGTAACACATACAATACACATATAAAATGGCATAGCCAATGTACAAACATGATATTTAAAAAAAAAAACCTGAGATGACATAGTTAAGCATCAGGATGGATACATAGCTTAAGGACAAGGACAAAGCAAAAGTACTTACATCATCTGATTCTCTTATCAGCTCAGTATCTTCCACTTGGACTACTGCATCAGCACCACAAGGAATTGGAGCACCAGTTGTTACCCTCATGACTTGGCCTGGCATTACTGTCTGAGTTGGCTGAAAAGAAGTATATACAAGTTAATAAAAAGGGAAATGGAGAGCATCTATAATAGCAGAAGTAGCAGAAATATTTGCTACCTCGTTCTAATAACTTCATCATTTGATATTGGCACTGCATTTGTACAACAGTATTAAATAACCTTACTTACACTAGATAGCCAGATGTATATGGACACATTAACATCACAACTCTATGTTTTTATTTGAGAGGTAACATTTAAAGTGCACTCAAGGGGACATGTGACATGATAAGATAAACATGTGTATGAACAGTGCAAAACATTAATAACCAGGCTGTTAATCTGTTTTCTTTTTTTTTTTGCTGCTGGAAAGAGTTAATTTTCCGGCATGCAAGTGACAGCTTCTGTCTTGCCAGTTCCTTGTCGGGTGACTAGATGTCACTGATAAGCAATGTACAGTCATACAAGTTTTCCTGGCAGAATAAAACTGCTGAGGGCAGGGGAGAGATAGAAAAAAAGTAAATAGATCATGTATTTTAACCCTAGGACGCGTAATAAAGTGCCATTGTGCAGAGACAATAAAGCATTCTATTTTGTAAATGTTTAAGTATAAAATAAAACCATGGGATATCTAAACAAATCATTGTAAGAGTAGGAGGATAAATACAATTGTTTATCTCATCAATTTATTTTCAGTTATAACAAGGAGATGGTGAGCCCCTTGCTGATATAACTAACTTGACTCCTCTGGTGAGGCCACTTACTATTAATTTTTAAACATGTTTTTGGAGATCTTCTTCCATGCAGATGCAAAACAAATAGGTAAAACAATGATTTGGTTTGATTGGGGCCTCTTTCATAGCTGGTGGTCTAATAAATCTCAACGTTGTTTTAAAGGACTCTAAATTAGACTAGGTAAACATTTCTTTCTCTTTAAAGTACCAGAATGAATAATTGGGGCCCATATAGTGATGTCAAATTATCACAACCTGTTCAAGTGTAGAGACATGGGCCCAAACGCAATTAACTTTTTCTTTTTGTTTTTGTTTTTTCTCCTGAGTTTTCTCCTAGGTGATATTTTCAGACTTGTCAACAAATGGCTTTTAAATCCCCATCAAGCAAAAAAAAAAAAATAAATTAAAAAAAATACTCAAAATATTATTGACAGTACTTTTTCACCTATGTTTTAGTACTTTAAGTTAATTGCATATGGCCCATAGAACAAAATCAATGTAGTAAATGGTTCAGGATACCCACTTTTACACTAATTAGCCTGGTTTCAACATCAGAAACACTTCCTATAACTTATATAGCTGTATACTGGTATATAGCCCTGCACTCCCACTGATGTGACATGTGTAGCTATGCAGAAGAGTTTTCTCCTAGGAGATAATTTTTCATCTTTGATTTAAAATAACTTTCCGCCACTTTTCCAACTAAAAAAAGTACCAAAAGGTAGGTTAATAGTACGATCAAAATTATTTTGAGTATTTTCTTACTTTCTGGTGGCTTAAAAGGCATTTTATTGATAATTTAAAAATATCACCTAGAAGAAAATTGTGTGTTCTTCAGAACACACAGTACACAAACATTCTGCAGATATGTACCTGCCAACAGTAAAGATGTTGCCATTAGAGATGTGGCTCCTGTTGCCGAGCACTTTCTGCGCATGTGCGCGACGTCATGAACGACGTCACGCTCATGCGCAGATAGTGCCCGGCAACAGGAGCGTGATCTAGGACGCACTCCGCCGGGCAGCACAGGCGTACTACTCCGGGTCAGAGCGACCCGGAAGTAGTCAAACCCCCAGAGATGTTCGCCACATCTCTAGTTGCCATCTGTAGTAAATTACAGAATGTAAATGGGCAAGAACTGACTAAATAATTTATTTAAATTTAAAAAAAAAAATAAGCTATTTTATTTATCAGTAATATTTTCAGCACAGTTCCCTTTTTTTTGGGAAAGGAAGCATCCTATGGCAGGGTAACCTTGAAAGTCCCTCAGCATTACGGTAGGTGCTATTATTCTGCAATTGTGTATCTATGGGAAATGCATGGCTGTACACCTAATTACTTGCACTTTTTTTTTTTTTTTTTAGTAATTTATGTGAGTGGGTAAAGAAAAACATTAATTAGATGGAGTGTCCAGATACTTTTGGCCATTTAAAGTAATCTTCATTATACATTACAAATTTTCATTAGCTTATCAGCTGCTATAAAATCCAGATTTAGTTGGAGAAATTAGTATAAATTAAACATTTGTGCAGAGAAAAAAAACACACCTGTTCACCAGCTTGAGACTCGCCTATGATGAAGCGATCTCCAGGGCCATCTGCAGCTGTGAAAATATTTGCATTAAAAAAAATAATTTATCAGGAAAGACAAACAATAACATAGATCTCGGCTAAAACTATATTACAACCGTGACTGTACAAAAGAGCGATTTACCTCTTACTGCATACCCATCCTTTACAGAAGCTGGGAATGGTGGTAAATTGTCTTTCGCGAACACCTCTTGGGCGAGGACGCGTCCCATGCCATCTGAGAAAAAAACAATTTTTGGAGCAAACTAAATGCTTTAACGTAATAAAGATATGAAAGAAAAGGTGTATTGGAGAAATATGAAGGATGCCATTGACTTTTCAACAAAATGTCACCATTCTGGAAATGATCTTTCAATTCAATATCTTTGAACTTCTGTCTGCAACAGTTACATATTTTGAGCAAACTCTACTGGAAACCATGGCAACAGGTTTTTTTGTTAAAAATACCCAACATTCTCCTCTATCAGTTTCTCACTGGTTCGTAGGTCTGTGAAAAGCAGTTCACACTTAAGTTGGTTCTCCAATGGCTAGCTGGAGCAGACCGTGCAGTAACTGCTCTGATGGTCTGTTGGGGTCCATTTGGGTCTGGAGGAGGATGCATTTCCATCATAGGCATCTATGGGAAATGCATCCGCTTGTCTAGAAAAATTGTGCAGGTCGGGGCTTTGCACTTCGCTGGCCATAGTGTAATAAATGGATCCATTGCAAACAGACAAGTGTTAACAACATATTCCATCACCTTGCACCTCATATGTCTTGTTGAGTATACTGCAAAGATGCAATAATTCCATGGGAAGGTGGTGTCCTACACATCTGCAGAGATGGTTGACTCTTAATTATGAGATGTGTATGGTTTTATGAGAGAGGAGAACGGACCACATTAGACTCAGTTCGGAGGTAAGTCCAGCACTGCCACAGGAGACGCGCCGGCACTTGGGGGAAGTTTGAAAGCCGCTTCTTCAAACTTCCACCAGGTGGAAATGACATCACTGTGACAGGATCGGGGCATTTGTATTACGGGGACTACCTGTATTCAGTAGTATTGGACCAATCAAAGAATGCAAAACTTAACCGCAGAAATCGAAAACCACTGAAATCTTAAACCAATCACAGGCCCCAGAAAAACTCAATAGTAGTGATTGGTCTAAAATTACCACAAAAATATGATTTCCACTGAAAAATTCTACATTCTCGAATTGGTCAATGCTTAAGAGTTTTGTGCTTGGCCTAAAATTTCCAAGTTGCGGTAATCTGGCATTCCAGCTGATTTCCAAGTCACGATTTCTAATTACCGCTTTGGAAAGCAAATTTCCGATTGGAAACTCAGAGATAGGCATTCCGACTGAATTCTCCTAGCATCCTTATTAAGCATAAATGGAATGCATTTACAGCCCTAAGGCATGAAGGGTCTGTGTCCATTTTAATAAAATTTTAAGGAGTATAACAGACTGTAAAGAGGTGATCAGACTAGAAAAAATTAAAATGAAGTTAAAATCTAAAAGTTTTACAAGTATATCAATTCAAAAAGGAAAACAGAGCAGGTAAATTGATTGTGATCACATTAAGGCTGATATATTGAATGAATGAATGAATGAATGAATGAATGAATGAATGAATGCAAGAAGATACTTTTGTTTCATAGTGCTCTCAGTCTATCATGATGAGACTTAACACAGGAAGGAGTGCAGGCAAATAAGATCGATATATATGTTACGGCCAGAACCCGAAGTTTGGCCAGAACTAGAAGTGGCCGGCCACTTCGGGTTCTGGCCGGCCAATGCGCGAACTGGCCGCTGCGCTGCGGCCAATGTGAGAAATGAAACAATTCCTGTAAGGTTTAATGTGATGTTGTGGCCGCAGCGCAGCGGGGGGCAAAAAATGTATCACACATCTTTACTTTATTCAATGGCATTAAGCCGCCCGGCTTTTTCCTCTGCCTCTCTCTCCTCCCCCCCCCCCCCGCCTCTCTCTCTCCTTCTCTTTATGGGCACAGCCGGGCGGGGACACGCGTGTCCCTCCGGAGTCGTTCGTCGCGGCAGGGGAATCCTGCCGTTCTTGCAGAGCGGGTGCTGGCAGAAGCAATGTCTGCAGCCTCCCCGCTCTGCTCTCCTGCCGCGAGGAACGACTCTCCTGGACACGCGTGTCCCCGCCCGGCTGTGCCCATAAGAGAAGGGGGGAGAGAGAGGCGGGGGGGGGGGGAGGAGAGAGAGGCAGAGGAAAAAGCCGGGCGGCTTAATGCCATTGAATAAAGTAAAGATGTGTGATACATTTTTTGCCCCCCGCTGCGCTGCGGCCACAACATCACATTAAACCTTACAGGAATTGTTTCATTTCTCACATTGGCCGCAGCGCAGCGGCCAGTTCGCGCATTGGCCGGCCAGAACCCGAAGTGGCCGGCCACTTCTAGTTCTGGCCAAACTTCGGGTTCTGGCCGTAACATATATAAGAAATAGGGCCTAGGTGGCATCCCCAGGTGTTAAAAGAGTTGAGTTCAAATACTGATCGGCCTTTTTATCTTATTTTATGTGATACTTAATGGCGTATGAGGTGGATGTTGTGCCACATTTACTCCGTGTGCCTCTCTATACTGTAAAGCTATACTCCAGATTTGTGCTATCGGACCCAGTGTAAGTTAATCAGGCACAGCTCTCAGTTCCACTGCCATAGGCAAGTTTCTGCCTGCCAGTTCTGCCCTCTTGCTGCTGTGTGCTGCTTATGTGCAACTGGAAAACATCACTCCCATTACAGTAATAGCTGAAAATCCATGCGAAACAAGCTTTATGGCACTGGCTTGTAGAAACAACAGAATAACTACAAGTATGTCGGTATATCAATACTTTTAAAAATACTCTTAATACTTACCATATTTTTCGGACTACAAGACGGAAAAGCCAGTGTGTCTTATAGTGTGAATGTACGGGTCACACAATGTTCCAGTAAGCGCAGCTGCAGCTTACATAGCCAGCTGCAGACTCTTCCACCGTCTGCGGCCACAGTATGATGCTGCGAGTGCTGAAGCCTTTTCTGCATGCCATGCATTGTGCTGCAAAAGTCTCTCTCCTCCTTTGACCTGATGCAGTGTTGGGGGACCTTGCAGTAAATGCCTCCTCTCTCCTCCTCAGAACTGATGCATCCCTGTGTCTGTTCTGCACACAGGTGTCCTCCAACTACTTCCTCCACACTACAATCATGTAATTAATAAAAATGTATACAGAAAGGGGCATAACTAGCAATCGCCGGACCCCTTGCAGAAATTCTGAGCAGGCCCCGCCTCCCCTCGCCCCGCTCAGGGCCGTTTTTGGAGGCTGGAGGGGTCGCAGCATGAGGGGAGAGCTTGGCAGCATGTCGGTGGGGAGGGGGGGACCATCCCCCCCTCTCCACCGACGTGCTACCAAGCTCTCCCCTCATGCTGCGACCCCTCCAGCCCCCAAAAACGGCTCTGAGCAGGCCCCAGGGGGGGGGGGGGGGGCCCGGGCGAGAGCAGGGGCTGCATCCCCTATTGTTACACCCATGTATACAGAGAGCACACTCTTTGCCTTATTTGATTACTACAGGCCACCATACTGAGTCCTGCCGAGACACATGACTACAGTGTGGAGGAAGTAGTAGGAGCACTGTGTGCAGCACGGAGACAGCACGAAAACAGGGCTGCATCAGATCAGAGGAAGAGAGAGAGAGACATTTGCAGCACGATCCCCCAGCATGCATGACAGGCTTCACCACACTTAGAGATATTGGATTACACTGAAGCTGCCTGCAGGAGAGACCACACGGAGTGGTAAGGTCAGGGCTTGGGCAGCTTGGTGCTTCCAGCTGACAGTGTTTCCTATGCGAGTTCTGGCCCGGGGAGTTGGGGACATTAGACTGTAATAAGAGGGAGAGCAATGCAGTCCACAAGACGCCCCTGCACCATGAATACACCCAGGTTTAGTATATATTTTTTCCCTATTTTTTGTCCTCTAAACCTAGGTGCATCTTATGGTCTGGAGTGTCTTATAGCCTGAAAAATGCGGTAAGTAAAGTAGAGCTATACTTTAAAGCCTTATAAAATTCCTGGAAAATTAGCAGGGCTAATACTAATCATTTGTCAAATGTATGCCTTTCCTCCTCCTCCCTGGTACTAGTTTTTCACCCCAGCTAAGATAAGACTGTGAAACAAAATTTGTACATGCACATGTGCTACGTATAAAAGGAAGCCAGCACTGCTGGAAATAGAAAGTTGGGTCATGGTCATAGCTCGGTGGGGTGGGGACAGATAGCAGCAGGAGGAGCCTGCATACATTACCTATGCAAATCAACGGCTTGAGAAAGTAAAGCCCTGTACACATGCTAGATGAATCGCAACTGAGGCAGAGAATCCAGTGAGTGTACAGAAGCCCCTGACCTCCACCGCCACCAAGCCTGGGATCCGCCTGGAGGATAAATCCAGCAAAGCGATGGCCAAGGCCATTGTTCTCCCCACTCACCCCATCCCCACGTGTCTTACACAAGTGCTACTTCATCGCCCTCCCCTTCGTCCGCATAGCAACACACAAAAACGCATCTCTGCAGCCTCCTCCCTGCAGAGTCACCCAAGGGATCAAGTACTAATCCGGCTGGGCGACATGCCTGGTACATGTGTACGAAGCTTGAGAGTTAGAGGGCAGCGCTGACATTATCAGCATTAAGTCCAAAACGTTGTGGGTTAGTGGTATTACTCCTGGGTGCGATCTGGCCACCTTTATGATGCTCGGCTGCTCCCTAATAAACACCACTGAAAGAGAATACACAAAAAGGAAGGGGCACTCAGAACGACCCTTCCTTTTCATTATCAGCATTAGCTATGCTAGGTGTTTTTGGTAGCATTTTAAGTGTTTACACCAAACGGTAAAATATGTATGTATATTTACTTATATATCTATAGAAATATAGGCAACATACCTCTGTAATTTATGATTTCAGTCCCAAGAACTGGAGTCATCTCCAGGACTGTAATAAAGGCTTTATCCATAGATGTTAGTGGGAATGGAGACATCCGGTGTCTTCTTGCTACCTTAGTGATATCAACGGCACTATGACCTGGAAAACATTAAATAAAATTCAACACATGAAAACTAAACAAACAAAATCTACACATATTCAGCATTGAAACACGCATAAGGAAAACATATCCCAAACTTGCAATATATCAAAGTTAAATCTATACTAAGAAAACATGTAGAGCTGCTTTTGCAGCTGCGTTTAGAGAATGCTTATTATTTTGCTAATTCTGGCATCAGTACTTTCTGAGTCATTTACTTTAAACAATAAGTAGCTGGTGAAGTCAAAGTGCCCAACCTGCACATCTGTACTCCATACTGAATAGAACGGAAAAGCATTGACTATAAACCATTTTCGAAAACAAGATCAGCAGTGTCATGCTACAATTTTCTCTCAACATAGTTTTGTCTAAATGTAAACTGCATATTACTGGTATGCTGAAGATCTATGACTATTTAGATTACCACAGGGGTCCCGACATTCACAGCAGAAAGCGAAGATTGGGAGAAAGTTAGAATATTTAATAAGCATAAGAAATTACAAGAACAGCTAAGAGTCTCTCAGAGATGTTCAGGTGTCGTACACTGCAGATATACAAACAGGGTCGGCAACAATATACACACATATTTATGATGCTTTGTCTCTCTCATGCAAGCTATGTTCAGAGGTTGTTACCTCCTCACCTTGATTTACAATAGTAGTACTTCTGCTGACAGACTCTGGTGAAACATGTGACTGACTAACAAACTGGAAGGCAAGTTTTGACTAATGTTATGACAAGCACGTTATTATTATTTAGTATTTATATAGCGCCGACATCTTCCGCAGTGCTGTACAGAGTATATAGTCTAGTCACTAACTGTCCCTCAGAGGGGCTCACAATCTAGTCCCTACTATAGTCATATGTCTATATCGTGTAGTGTATATATTGTAGGGCCAATTTGGGGGAAGCCAATTAACTTATCTGTATGTTTTTGGGATGTGGGACATTATGCCCTTTTCTCTTTCTCCCACCCCATCTTCCCTAAAAGAAATAGTGGCTCTCAACTCCTCAAATCCCTCGTTTTACTCACAGAATGAGGATCCCTGCTTTAGGGAGCAAAGTAATCTGCTCAACATCCCATTTAGAAAGAAGGGTGTACCATAAACACATGGCTAAGGGGAAAAAAGCTATGTGACTTAAGGGATTTGCAGGGACAACAAAATTAGCCCTGGAGTATCATAGGAATATTAGATAATGAACTAGATGTGACTGGATAGTATACTGGTAAAGGCCACCACTTGACTTAGCCGACCAGACTTTGAATCCTGGCTGAAGGTAGTGCTTAACCAGTAAAGAGTCCTTGGCTAAGGCTCCATTAATACTCCAAGGTAGCCTGCTGAGAGTGTTATTTGTGGTTGCAGCTCTTAAGAGCAGGAGAAAAGCACTATACTGTACAAATATTCGCAAAGCATTATATAAGTATCCTGCATAGTGCTGTATGTCAGCAATTTATAAACATAAGTAATATTATTAACCACTTCACCACTGAGGGGTTTTACCCCCTGACCACCAGAGCAATTTTCACCTTTCAGCGCTCCTTCCATTCATTCGTCTATAACTTTATTATTACTTATCCCAATGAAATGAACTATATCTTGTTTTTTTTGCCACCAATTAGGCTTTCTTTAGGTGGGACATTATGCCAAGAATTATTTTATTCTAAATGTGTTTTAATGGGGAAATAGGAAAAAATGTGGGAAAAAATTATTATTTTTCAGTTTTCGGCCATTATAGTTTTTAAATAAAGCATGCTACTGTAATTAAAACCCATGAAATGTATTAACCCATTTGTCCCGGTTATAAAACCATTTAAATTATGTCCCTATCACAATGTTTGGCGACAATATTTTATTTGGAAATAAAGGTGCATTTTTTTCAGTTTTGCATCCATCCCTAATTACAAGCCCGCAGTTTATAAAGTAACAGTGTTATACCCTCTTGACATAAATATTTAAAAAGTTCAGTCCCTAAGGTAACTATTTATGGTTTTTTTTTATTGTATTTTTTTTTTAATTACAAAAAAAAAATAAAAATTGGGGAGTGTGGGAGGTAATGAGTTAATTTATTGTGTAAATGTAATGTTTGTATATGTAAAATGCTTTTAGGGTGTAGTTTACTATTTGGCCACAAGATGGCCACAGAGTGTTTGTTTACATGCGACCTGTAAGCGTCCGGAAGGACGCTTACAGGAAGCAGTAGGAGGCTGGGAGACTCGCAATGATCTCGCTGTTTCTGAAAGAAGCAGCAGATCATTGCGGGGGCTTAGATCAACGAACGGGAATGGATTTTCCCGTTCATTGATCTCCGGGCGAGCGGGTGGCGGCGTGCACGAGCGGCGGGTGCGCACGCACGAGCGGCGGGAGCGCGGACAGCGGCGGTAGCGCGGAAGGTACGGATTTCTCCGTCCCTGGTTTTTTAGGAGGGAAAAAAGGGGCGGAGAAATACGTACGCGTGGGGGTAAAGTGGTTAAAATAAAAAGCAGTCTGTCGCAGGTGTAAATTTGAAGCACTACTACTTGTGAGGAACATAATATGGTTCCTTTCAAGCGGGAGTCTGCTGCCCCATGCAGCGGCCGGGTACTTGTTAGCATTTGGCACAGGTGGGGTAGAGGTGGCCACTCTACTCTTGCATAATAAAAGGGCCGCCTTTATTTAACATTTTTTCTCAGGTAACCCCACCGCATGTCCACGTTTAGGGCTGGTGCACACTACAAGAGCTTTTTAAATGCTAGAAATTTTAAAAGCTCTTGCTTATGCAATGCTATGAGGGATCTTTACAAAATCGCATCCCTCCAGTGTGAACACACACATAGGATAACATTAGCAAGAGCTTTTAAAATCCCAAAGCGCTTAGAAAAGCTCTTGTAGTGTGCACCAGCCCCAAAAGAGGAATATGTTGAACAAGTCCAAAACACGTCCTTGACTCGCTGACAACCAATGCACTTAAGATATAGGTAGAGGGTGACCTCTGTTAACTGCAAATAAAAGCTTCTCAATCAGCGCTCTCTTGGCTGATAACAATTGCTTCACTAACACCCTTTGGTCATTGACTCACCAAGTCTGTTGGACCACCATTACAATGGTCTTATGGACTTGTGGGGCATTCAATGGGCTTCCCTCACCTCACGAGCAACCCAGGGAGGGATTATTCAATCAATAGACTGCTTCATATGCAGCAACTCTTAAAATTTTACCTCAAGGCAGAAAACAGTTCATAGGACAAGTATAATAAAATCACAAATTTATTCCGTTATTGCACTTATCGTTTTCCATGCTAAAAAGTGGCATAGTGTTTTTGACAGTCTCCTGGTCAGACTGCTCAAGTTGGTCTCCCGACACTCCTGCCTCCTCTCCCCATATAGCCTGATCGTAGTGAGGATTCTCTAATGGCACTTGTGTGTGTGTGTGTATAC